>NW_027461744.1:0-200897 GCF_050947455.1 Rhinoderma darwinii
GATGAGTCTCTCCATGTTCTTTAATCTCCGGCACAGGCGGCGAAAGCCATCAAGGATTGGAACTTAATACCTCCCACTTCTCCTCACACATCTGCTCAAGGAACTTCTCCTCGTGGTCCCGCAAGGATTGAGGAGGAATGGCGGGAAGTACCGGGCCGTGTGATTAATGTTGGTCCATTTTCTTATGCGTGTGTAGAATGCATATTTTCCTCTCAGGTGATACCCACGGTCAGGCTGTGGAAGCTGTTGTACAAGATGGACTGGCAAGGACAGTTTGGAGTAGCTATTGATCTTTCTTCAGTGCCTGCTTTATCTTGATATTTTTGCCTCCTGTTCATCCTCCCACCAGTGGGGCGCTTGACAGGATATGTTCTTAGAACTGTTATGACAAGCCTTTTATAAGTTGATAATGTGAATACAAGTCCCTATAGTGGCGGAGTGTCCTCTCTGCCTGTGCACTTTTAGTGCTTCTTTAAATATCCCACCCCCCCCATCACACTTTGTTTGTTAGGGTCATAGGTGTATATGTATGGCTATATACGTATACCCCAGAATTATGCCCTCACTCCTTTGGCTAACACATCTAATGTGTGGACATGTTGCACACTGTTTTTATATGCTGTTTATCTGTTGTGGTGGTGATGTCTTTTGTAATATGACTGGTACTAATACTTACATCTTTTTCTTTATGGATCAGGTACGCCTTGCTTTTACTTGTTTAAGATGGTGTTTAAAATTCTCTCCCTGAATGCTCATAGGCTTAATAGCCCATATAAAAGATCTAGTTTGTGGAAGGAAGCCTTACAATCACGGAGTGACATTATCTGTGTCCAAGAAACTCACTTCAAACATTCTGCCCCGCCTAAATGTTCACATGCCCGTTTTCCCTCATATTTTCACTGCAAATAATGAGAGTAAGAAAGCTCGGGTGCTCTTAGCAATTAAGGATACACTGGCCTTTTCCTATAGGGATTCATGGGCAGAGGCACAAGGGAGATACTTGATTATCACCTGTGATATCAATAACAAAACATACACCTTAGTTGGGGTATATGCCCCCAATCAAAGACAAATCTATTTTCTTAATAAGCTTCTTAAGTTAGTAAATAAGGTCAAACAGGGATCCCTTATAATGTGTGGAGATTTTAATATTACATCTTATCCTGACATGGACTCTACGGATGTGGTTGGTAGGGGCAAACCCTCCATAGCACAGTTACTGAAAGAAGAACACTTGCATGATATATGGAGATACTTACACCCTGGGGAAAGAGATTACACTTACTTCTCCCATACCCATAATTCTTACACGAGAATAGATATGTTTATTATAGATAGTGAATTGGTGCAAGCAGTGGAATCAACTTCTATTGGACATATTACATGGTCTGATCACGCACCAATTTTACTCACTGTTTTAGAAAAATATAATTTCCAAAACCATAGACCATGGCGTATGAATACATATCTTCTGAATATGCCCAAACACAAGGAAACCTTAGCAGCAGCTATTCAAAGTTACTTTGAAATTAACTCATCCCCTGAAATTCCTGCATCCACACTTTGGTGCTGCCACAAAGCAGTTATACGTGGAGAATTTATTAAATTAGCAGCTTTCGAAAAGAAGCAGAGAGAGTCGTGTAAACACTCCATACTGACTCAGTTATATCACCTGGAGCGCTTGAATAAGTTGAAGCCTAATGCCCAAATTGTGGGCCAGATTAGAGAACTTCATAAACAACTTCACTTATTGATGTTGTACAAATGCGAAATGGCTTTGAAACGGATGTAGGCACATTTCTATGTAGCTGGAGATAAAGCTGGGTACACTTATTAGGAGAGTTAAAAAATATCAGGCCAGGAGTACAATAGGTTTCATTGATCACCCTACAAAAGGCAAAGTTCATAATCCGGTGGATATTGCTGATGCATTCGTTGCATACTATGAGAAGTTATACTATTTAAACACAGATGAGACGGTTCCCCAGCCTACACACAAGCTGATTGAGGAGTTCCTTCGTGGACTAGATCTCCCAAAGCTAGATGACTTACAAACAGAATCTTTAAATGCTCCGGTATCAGTAGAAGACATAGGGAAAGCTATTAAAACCTCGAAAGCCCCGGGTCCTGATGGGATTCCGGGAGAGTACTATAAAACTTTTCCTGACCTTTTATCAGACGCTTTGGCCCAAGTGTTTAATGCCTCAGTACAAGTGGGTTCCTTCCCTAAGGAAATGCTGGCAGCTACAATTATTGCCTTGCCAAAACCTGGGAAGCCGCCAACATCACCACGTAATTTTAGACCAATATCTCTGTTGAATACGGATTTGAAATTGTTTGCAAAAATCTTGGCCCTTAGGTTGGACACTCTCCTTCCCTCACTAATAAATGTAGACCAAGTTGGGTTTGTCAAGCACAGACAAGCTACTGACGATACTAGGAGAATGATAGACTTAATTCATATTGCTCAGTCTTCTTCTGTACCCACTGTGTGCCTCTCCTTGGATGCCGAAAAGGCTTTTGACAGGGTTCACTGGGGCTTCCTGTCACAGGTTCTTACTAAATTTGGGTTTGTGGGGTGGATCCATAGAGCTATAATGTCAATGTATACCTTACTTTCAGCCCAGATTTTCATATCAGGGATAATCTCCAAATCCTTTTGCTTGTCAAATGGTACAAGACATGGATGCCCCCTTTCACCGCTAATCTTCATTTTGATAATGGAGCCATTTGCTTCGTCTATAAGATCTCACCAGAATGTCATAGGTATTTCCGTCGGTAATGTGCAGCATAAAATTGGACTGTATGCTGATGATGTGATCTTGACTGTAACCTCCCCAGTTCAATCTCTTCCTCATGTCCTGGCGAGTATAGTCGCCTTATTATAAAATTAATGACTCCAAATCTGCAATGTTACCAATTCACGTTTCTAAGTCTCTTAAAAAACATTTTTCTAAACTATTTCCATTCAGCTGGGCGGAAGGCCATATATCTTACCTAGGCATTAAGCTTATGGCTAAATCGGCGGATACGGTTGCCTTTAACTTTAAAGATCTCTGTTCCTCCATTAAGGCTCAAATTCAGCAGGTCTCTGATGTTATTATATCATGTGTGGGTAGGATAAACCTAGTAAAGATGTGGCTCATGCCGAAGATTCTTTAATATTTGAGAACTATCCCTCTACAAATACCATTGAGGGTTATTACTGATTTACAATCCACACTTCTTAAATTTGTATGGGCGAATAAAAGAGCTCGTATCTCTAAAGCTTTAATGACCACCCATGTGTCTAGAGGTGGCTTAGGTGTACCAAATATCTATCTGTATTACATGGCCGCTGCCCTGGCGGCGGTTAGGTATTGTTGGGACCCGAAGGTTAAAACTCAGTGGACACAAATAGAGAGTGTCCATACATTTCGATCAGATATTAAAGCTATCTTACTGGGTGTTTTGGTAAGTTCGCAAACTGACCTCAGCTCTTTACCTACGACTAGGCATATGATTCAGATGTGGAGCAAAGCGGTTAAGGTATATAAAGTGTATCATTGTTCCCTAATGAAATGCCCATTCATATATCTTTCCCACTGGATACCTAATTTAGACCTCTCGGTGTGGTGCCAAGCAGGCATACAGCAGATATCTGACCTGTTTGATGGATTGCAATTAAGCTTATTTGCGGACTTACAGGCTAAATTCCATATCTCGAATACTCACTTGTTTATGTTCCTGCAAGTTAGGCACTTTCTTCAGAGGGGTTCAGCAGCTCTCCAGGCCTCTGGACCGTCTTCGGTGTTTCAAAGATTCTTGGATTCGGATATTACATCGCTGAAAGGTTTGGCCTCAGCTTACTTGTCCTTAAACACCCACAGCTCATTTCTCAAATTGAAATACATGTCTCAGTGGGAGACGGATATGAGTCGGGAGTTCTCGGAGGAGGACTGGAGGGCTGCTTTACATCATTCACATAGGATATGCAAATGTGTCAATCATATAGAAGCCGTTAGGAAAATTCAGTTTCGTTGGTACCTCACACCTGTGCGGCTCCAACATATGCAAGCCGGGGCTTCTCCTTTGTGTTGGAGGGAGTGTGGAGCAAGGGGCACATTATTTTATCTATGGTGGACATGTAAATCAGTCTACCCATTCTGGGAGCATATCTTCCGCTACATATCAGAATTAATGGGAGCAGAACTTTTACCTTCCCCTGCATTGGCTTTATTGGATATGCAGATGGATGAGATCCCTTTAGAATATAGGTGGCCAATAAGCCATATTCTTATCGCTTCCAGATTCCATATAGCCAAGAGATGGACAACAGCTGAGGCTCTGAATCTCTCGGAGGTGCTAAACAGGGTTTATCTTCACTTCTATTACGAATTGCACTTTGCTACATCTAAGGGTATGTGCACACGATAACCCGCTTTTACGTCTGAAAAGACAGACTGTTTTCAGGAGAAAACAGCTGCGTCGTTTCAGACGTAAAAGCTCCTCCTCGTATTATGCGAGGCGTCTTTGACGCCCGTAATCTTGAGCTACTCTTCATTGACTTCAATGAAGAACGGCTCAAATTACGTTGCAAAGAAGTGCCCTGCATATAATGTATATAAGTGTCCTGCACTTCTTTGCCGAGGGATTCAATTTACGCGTCGTCGTTTGACAGCTGTTAAACGACGACGCGTAAATGACAGGCCGTCGGCACAGTACGTCGGCAAAACCATTCAAATGAATGGGCAGATGTTTGCCGACGTATTGTAGCCGTATTTTCAGACGTAAAACAAGGCATAATACGCCTCGTTTACGTCTGAAAATAGGTTGTGTGAACCCAGCCTAAAGGTTATAGGCAGAAGTGTTTGTCTCAATGGGCCCCTTGGACGGAGTTACCCCATGTTCAACTTCTGCTCGGTAATAACTCTGTCACTCTGTGAATGTACCTGTGTTAACTTATACATGGTGTTCGTATCCTGTATCATCCTGTTCCTTTTTGACATCTCATATGTATAATTGCTTGTATTTATCACCGCCACTCTTTGTATGTCTGTTTTTATGTTTGTATGTCTGTTAATACGTCAGTATGTCAACGTCCGAGGCACATTTCTGATATCTAAAGGTGCAAGCTTTTTCTGTGTTCTGTATACAACACTGTGAGACTGTATCATTGGGATGTTGTATATTTTTGTATTGTACTTTGGAAAAATAAAAACCAATTGAATTTCATATGTGGGCAGCGATGTCAGGGGCTTCCCCAGAGTCCCGGAGCAGAGCCGATACTAGCGCTCTGCCTGAGACTCCAGCTCTGGGGAAGCACCAGACATCGCTGTCAATAAGTGGACAGCGATGTCAGGGAATTCCACAGAGTCCTATAATTCTTCATTCTATTAATATCACCAAGAATAAACAATAATGGATCCATTATGATTTATACCTTGACATTTCAAATAAATTTGATAATATTTTTTCAATATATGAAAAGCTTAAGAAAATCGCAGAGAAGATAGATCAGGAAGCTTGGGCCTTTAATCATTTAAGCTAGAAGGCAACTCTCTGACTCTTTGGCATAGGGAAAGCTGGTATGACCATCATGACTCAGGAACCTCAATAATCTCTTTGATTTTCAGCGCAGACGGGACAGTAGACAAAGAGTGGAATAGGTTTCTTTTAGATTTGCCTTAGAGCTAAACCCAGGGGTTGATTCAGAGAATATTAAATCTTTACTTAAAAATGCCCCATAGAGTATATGAACTTTCAGAAGGGAATCCCCAGGTTGCATCCCCGGAGTAGACTTCAAAGCATCATCTAACTTTTATCTTATAGGGATTTCTAAATCATGGTGCCATAATTGATAGGCAGAAGAGTAGTAGTACAAGGTCAGGGCTGGCAGAGTTCATGCTAATACTGGTAAACACACACAGGTCAGGGCAGGCAGCGATCAATAAATGTAGTCATAAAACAGTACAAGTCAATCCAAAATAGCAACAAAATACCTTCATAATAACCACAGGAACGGTTCCATACAGTTGGCACTATAGAATCTACTGATTGTAACCACATATAAATTGTACTGTGAGAACTCCCAATAAAATCCACATCGTAAATGATGACATTCTAGAATAATTCCCACTATGATTTATGCAAAGTGACTGTATATTTCTTGGTGTGTCGCAAAATGATAATCAAGTTTCTGAGCTTTTAGGAGTGGCACAACACCAGGTTGGGAAGCATAGATAAAGGAATAGAAGCAGAATATCTCATATTTTTCCAGTAGGTTAACAAACAATAGGAAACCGATACCATGCTAATATGATGTCGGAGGTTGGTTAGTTAAAATTGAGGGCACCAAAATATGGTATCTTCAAAATGCCACCACTATAAGTAGAAGATGTCACAACCAGCAGAGATCCATAATAAGAGGAGCTTCCCTTTAATTGTCTTCTCAAAAATAGTACCTAGTGTTTGTTAACCATAACCCCTTAATGACTGCCCACCGTCTTTTGACGGAAACCGGTGCAGGTGCTTAATCTACAGCGACGTCTTTTGGCGCTGCTGTAGAAGAGGCTGATGAGCGCTCCTGTGAGCACTCATCCTCTAAGCAGGAACTGTAACTTAAAGCTCTTGAACTGAGAGCAGCCTCCTGAATATAGCTTGGATTGGAAAACATTCCGACCACAGCTGTTTAACCCTTTGATCGCCGCGGTCCGTTCCGAGGCATGATCAAAGGGGACTCTCCTCTGCGATCGAAGACTACGAAAAACCGTATGCAGTCAGCCGTGGGGACCTACAGAGGACCCCAGGGCGGTCTGTTCTGTTTGCCTGCTGTTGTTGCACATTATGTGTTGCCCTAACAGCAGCCAGTGTCATAGTGACACAGAAGATCATGTATTAACATATAAGAGTATGCTAATACATTACAAGTAAAAAATAAATTTTTTAATAAAGCTATCCCTTAACCCCTTCCCGCACCTTCTGTTAATGCACGTCAAGGTGTGCAGTAACTTTGCGCACCTTGACGTGCAGTTACGTCTGTATTTTGACAGTTAACCGCTGCGCGACGCTACACAGCAGTGCCGGTTAACAGTGCAGGGTGTCTGCCCTGCATTCTCAAGGGGTCACTTTTGGGGGATTTCCACTGTTTTGGTCCCTCAGGGGCTTTGTAAATGCGACATGGCACCCAAAAACCATTTCAGCTAAATTTGAGCTCCAAAAGCCAAATAGCGCTCCTTCTCTTCTAAGCCCTGCTGTGGGTCCAAACAACAGTTTATTACAACATATGGGGTAATTCCGTAATCGGAAGAAATTGCATTACAAATACTGGGCTGTTTTTTCTCCTTTATTCCTTGTAAAAATTAAAAGTGTCTACGTTTCACAGACTAATTCAATACATTTAGCAAAAAAACTGTGGGGTCAAATTGCTAACTATACCCCTACATAAATTCCTTGAGTGGTGTAGTTTCCAAAATGGGGTCACTTTTCTGTTTTTGTTTTTTTTACTGTTTTGGCACCACAAGACCTCTACAAACCTGACATGGTGCCTAAAATATATTAAATAAAAATAAGGCCCCAAACTCCACTAGGTGTTTCTTTGATTCTGAGGGCTGTGCTTCAGTCCAGTAGCGCACTAGGGCCACATGTGGAAAATTTCTAAAAACTGCAGAATCTGGACAATAAATATTGAGTTGCGTTTCTCTGATAAAACCTTCTGTGTTACAGAAAAGACTGTATTAGAAATAAATTTTGGCAAAAAAAAAAGGAAATTTGTACATTTCACTTCTACATTGCTTTATTTCCTGAGAAATGCCTATGGGGTTAAAACACTTTCTGAATGATGTTTTGAATACTTTGAGGGGTGCAGTTTTCAAAATGGGGTGATTTATGGGGACTTTCTAATATATAAGGCCCTCCAAGCCACTTCAGAACTGAACTGGTCCATGAAAAAATTGCCTTTTGAAATTTTCTTGAAAATGTGAGAAATTGCAGCTAAATTTATAACCCTTGTAACGTCCTAGAAAAATAAAAGGACGTAAAAAAATGATGCAAACATAAAGTAGACATATGGGAAATGTGAAATAGTAACTAGTTGGTATGTTATTACTGTCTGTCTTACAAGTAGATACATTTAAATTGAGAAAATGTTAATTTTTGCACATTTTCTCAAAATTTTGGTGTTTTACAATATGTCACGAGAAAACAATCTCAGAATCACTTGGATAGGTAAAATAATTCCCAAGTTATTTATACATAAGGAAACACATGTCAGATTTGAAAAAATCTGGGGCGTGGCTAGCGGGCAAGATGGTCGGATGCGCCTGAGCTGCTCTCCAGGGGACCGCTGCTTATCCTGCCATAATCTTGTGCTGACAGCATGCTTTGGTGGTACTGAGTGACCGGAACAGGACCACTATACCCCTGACTATCCCCGGGCCGACTTTGAAGCGTCTACCCGCTTCCAGCACCGAGCACTCACCGAGTGAAGTACGGACCGCATGCAGCTGCGGCCTAGCTGTCCCCACTGAGCACTACCTCCAACAGGGAAATCCTGCACCGCACTGCTCACATCCTGTCTGCTCTGCCTGAGGCCTTGATCCGACACATCACAGCAGGAGCTGTTGTTACAACAGGTACCGGACACTCACCCTTCAGGGACTGGGCTATTATTGAGTGCATGGCATTACACATCGCGACCGGATTGTGAAAACAGAGGTGGGGCGCAGAGGGGTGAAAGAGGAGGCCGAGATCCTGAGAAATGCTATGGTATTGACCAGCACTAACCTACTTTAACCCAGTGATCCTCAGTAATAGCAGCAGGAGGAATAACCAGGAAAGTCAATTAAGTCCTGTATTCGATAGGCCTGAATAGCCTGTCTCATCCTCAGCTGCGCAGATCCTCTGCACTTTGGAGCTTCATTCGTTACCCTGCTACTCTACAAGATCACCTTGATAATTTATCGCTAGCTGCTTACTTCTTAAATAAACAACATGCACAGATCTAAACTTCAACCCGCTATGGATAAGTTGAAAGAATATGCTCATACAGACAATGACGACACTACCTCCACTCCTCGTGCAACACGTTCCACGCAGGGAAAAACGCGAGATGGCGACTCCCAATCACGGGATAACACTGAACCTGAGATGGATCCCGAACCTACTTTACGCCAAGTATCTGCTCAATTGCTGGCGGCCATAAACACCTGTAAAACCTTGCTGACAGGTAAAATTGATGAAATAAAGAGCGACGTCACCTTATTACGACAAGATGTGCAAAACCTGCGGGGTCGCATTGGAGAAATAGAAGACAGAGTCTCCCGGACGGAGGATAAGATTTGTCCAATGATAGCTACACTCTCCTCCACCACTCGTAAATTGGAAGCCGAGCACTCCAAAATGGACGATCTAGAAAATAGAATGCGTCGCAATAACCTGCGCATTATTGGTCTTCCTGAGAAAACAGAGGGGCAAACCCCGGAATCCTTCGTTGAAACATGGCTTAAAACCACCTTAGGAGACACGTCCTTCTCCTCATGCTTTATTGTTGAAAGAGCACACAGAGTCCCAGCCAAACCTCCTCCTCCAGGTGCAAGTCCTCGACCATTTTTGGCTAGACTGCTGAATTATAGGGACCGGGATACGGTTCTCCGCCTTGCTCGTCTGAAGGGACCGTTAAAGCACAACAACTCAACCGTCTCTATATTTCCTGATTTTTCCGCTGAGTTGCAGAAGCAGCGTGCCACTTTTATCGAAGCGAAGAGGAAATTTCGTGATCGTGGCATTCCTTACTCGATGTCTTATCCAGCTCGTCTCCGAATTGTGGCCGATGGGAAGGTGATCTTCCTGTATACTCCAGGAGAAGCAACTGAATGGCTCTAGATGGATCCGCATCAACCCTGATTAGGACGCTGGGTGACGTACTGCATATATGAGGGTATTGCGGGATGTATTACCATTCATTTTGCAATTTAATCTCCTCCTTACCAGGGGAGTAAAAACACAGGGGAAATATTTCTATATAGACGGCCGAGAGTCATCTATCTCACAATATAGTGACACAAAATGCCCATCTATATAACACACATCCTGAGCTATAGACCACTTAGGCCGACACTCATTACTTTTATATTAAGGTCTTACGGTTACTCACACCGAATATGCTCTGTCACATGTCTGACAATATCATGGTCAGACATTCCCCATTTATCTTAAAGTTCAACCCTGATGCAACACCTTCTTAGGGTTCTTATGTTTTTGTTCCTCAGTAATACCCTGATATGGTATTATGTTCTAATGTTATTAGCCTATGTCGCAAGTCAACTCAATGTCTCTTATGGTCATTTTAATGTTCTGTATATATGCACTTACTGTCTCTATTGGTTTTCATGGCTCAAACCTTAAAATGTGTATCATGGAATTTACGTGGTCTGGGAACCCCCCATAAACGTGCATCAGTGTTCTCCCACTTGAGGCGATCCAGCCCCCATGTCATCGGTTTACAGGAGACCCACCTCACCTCCAAAAAATCCGATTATTTAAAGAAACCCTGGATTCAATGGTCCTGCCATTCATATCATACCTCTTACTCCAGGGGGGTATCAATTCTTATACATAGATCTATACGATGGAACTCCATTCAGACCTGTAGAGACCCTGAGGGAAGATTTGTTTTTGTATATGAGGAAATTGACACCAAACCTTATGTGCTTATATGTCTTTACAACCCACCGCAAGCGAATTTGTACGTAATCCAAGCGGCTATTACTTTTGCACATCAATTCCCGACCTCCTTTATCCTATGTATGGGGGATTTCAACCAGGTTATGCACTTATCTCTAGATAGATTTGGAGCTTCCTCATCCCCACCCACCCCTAATCCTACTCCTTTATGTCGGTTGATGGACAGTGTGGGCTGGATCGACCTCTGGAGGACTCACCATCAGGGAGAGGTGGAGTACACTTGTCATTCGACAGGACGACACACATTATCTAGGATAGATTATTGTTTTGGTTCCCCTAATGTATCTATTTACGTCTCTCAGATTGTACATGATATTAGGGGTATATCTGACCATAGCCCAATATTACTCCATTTGACATTTCCAGACAGATGTATACTGACCAACTGGAAGTTTCACCCCTTCTGGTTAAAACTAATTGATTCGTCGGATCGCATACCAGATCAGATTGATCAATTTTTACAAATCAATGATTCGTCACTAACTCATACATCACGCTGGGACTCATTCAAGGCGTACTTTAGAGGTTGTTTGAGATCGTCCATATCATATATTAAGAAAACCTCAGCTCGGGTGGAGAGGGAGTTGGAGGAACAGGTCTTGGCAGCTGAAACTCAATATGTCGCAGACCCCACTGATACTCACAAAATGGCCTGGTTAAGTCTGACTCAATTATATAAAAGACAGCTTCATCTTAAATCTAAGCGCAAACTATTCTTTACCAAACAATATTATTTCGAAATGGGGAACCAATCTAGTCAATTACTGGCCCATCTTGTTAGACAAGCTAATGGGACTAACTCAGTGTTAGGAATTCGAGACTCCGGCGGATCAATTATTACGGAAGTGGAACGCATTACATCTCGATTTAAAGAATTCTATACTGAGTTGTATAGTTCCTCCACCTCTCATTCTAAGGCTGATAGTTTAGAATACCTAAATGATCTCACATTTCCAACTCTGTCACCTGAACAGCAATCTATGTTAGATACCCCCTTTACACTCGAAGAAATACAAGAAGCCATCAGTGATATGGCTATCAACAAATCCCCTGGCCCGGATGTCCTTCCAATTGAGATATACAATAGATACATGGATAAAATAGCCCCATTTTTACTAGAAACCCTTAGCCAGGCGTCTCAACTACATGCTCTCCCTTCTACGTTCTATGACACTACTATTATAGTTCTTTTAAAACCAGGTAAAGACCCTCTGGATTGTGGTTCATATCGACCTATATCGTTAGTCAATGTAGACTATAAAATACTGACAAAATTATTAGCTAAAAGACTGAATGGTGTTATCCTTACCATCATACATGCAGATCAGACTGGATTTATGCCAGGGAAATCTACTAGCATTAATATTAGGAAGGTACAGGCTATTACACAATTGGGTAGGGCACATGATATGCAGTGGGCAATTGCCTCTTTGGATACCATGAAGGCTTTTGACTCGGTGGAATGGCCGTTTCTATGGGCCTGTCTGGAATGCTTTGGCTTCGGTCCTCAATTTCGTCAATGGGTTGAGTTAATATATAAATCCCCTAAGGCTAATGTGGTGGTCAATAACGTTCCTTCTCTTCCCTTCTCCCTTTTTAGAGGTACCCGACTGGGATGTCCCCTATCACCAGCTCTGTTTGGCGATTAGGCTTCGAGCCTCCCCGGATCTTACTGGTATAAGCTGGAAGGGTAGAACTTCTGTGGTAGGCCTATACGCAGACGATATGGTCCTTTTTCTAGATAACCCAAACTACTCGTTCCATGTGGCAGCAAAGCTACTTGACAAATTTTCACAATATTCAGGACTGAAGGTTAACTGGCAGAAGTCGGCCATTTTATATACAGCTAGACACCCGACTCCAGACCCGTCTATGTCACAATATGGCCTTGAAACCGTCTCTAGATTTAAATATTTAGGCATAACTATAGTACAGGATAATAACCAGACCCGAGATACGTCATTAACCCCATTGTTAAATAAGGTTGGTGAAAAATTAAAAAAATGGTCTAAACTACCGTTATCTGTGGCAGGTCGTATTAACTTAGTCAAGATGGTGATTCAGCCTCAATGTAACCATACATTGCAATATATGCCTGTTGTAGTCCCCATATCGTTCTTTAAATCCCTTAACACCTTAATCATACAATTCATATGGGGCTCCTCCATGTCTAAACTCAATTTGGCCACATTACAACGACCAAAAAGTGAAGGAGGAATGGCCTTGACGGATTTTTACTTGTACTACCTGGCTGGTCAACTTCGCAATATCCGGGATTGGATGCGAGATTCACCTCTATCTGACACAGATTATTACCTAGCTTCCCTGGTTATGGGACGTAGCCTGATCAGTTTCCTGGAATACCCTAAGTTTACTCCCCATACTGAACTACTTCCTATGCATGTTCTGGCACTGGCGGTTTGGCGTGCATCCAAAAAATTACTCACTTACACTGATACGGTTCCAGAGATTCCTCTGTGGCATAATCCTACATTACCACATATTCAATTATTGGACGATATACAGGGGGTGGCAAGATATGGGCATTGCTTGTTTGGGAGATATGTATGATAATGGTTTGATACTTACATTTCTACAGGTCAAAGAAACGCATCAAACTCCAGACTTGCAATGGTTTAAATATCTGCAATTACGCCATGCCATACAGACTCAATTCCCACCTCATTCCTCACTCATATCAGCATACCCTCTTATTGGCATACTAAAATCACAGGGTCCTAAGGTTCTTATTTCGGCTCTATATACCCATCTGATTCTAGCTAAAATCAATTCTGCTCCACTTCCGGTTCTGACTAAATGGAAATCGCAGATACCAGACCTTTCTTCGGAAGATCTGACTAACATCTTACACTCACACTTAACAGTATCCCCGGCTATAAATAATAAAGTTATTCAGTTATATATCATACACCAAGCTTATCTCACCCCGGTTAGATTACACCGTATGGGCAGACTACCCACTTCAGCATGCCACAGATGTGCGCAACTAGAAGCAGATTTTTGGCACCTAATGTGGGAATGTTCATTCATATCAATATTTTGGACAAAGGTTTATGAGGTTATTACTCCATTATTGCCTAGCCCTCTATTGTTCTCTCCGAAAATAGCTTTACTGGGACTCATAGACGAAGAACACTGGACACATCACACTGGTATTTTTATAAAATAAATTTTATTTCTAGCTAGGAAGACAATAGCTATGCATTGGATGGCAGACACAGCTCCATCAATAGCCTCGTGGAAATCGCTGGTTGATACTGTAGTTACTTACGAACAACTGGTATATTCCCACAGGGGTTGTCCAGACAAATTTCAGGGAGTGTGGGGTCAGTGGTTGGATGTCAGGGCCGTTAGCCCTCATATCATGGCAAGATAAATCAACTTCCATACTCCCAAGTAAGATATGGGATATTGATAATGTCCATGATGTTATAATGCGACATAGGTGACTTGTTGTTTTGTTCTATTTGGTTAACGTTTTCGGTTAATGTATACGAAATAAATTAATAACACTCCTGCATTTCCTTATGTGGTCAGCAATTGGAAGTTCTGTTAACATACTACATGTAAATATATGTCAATGATGATATCTAAGCTGTATATGCAATGTCATTGCTGATACTGTCGTGTATTATCCAATTGCTGAAATACCTTGTATGTGATATTTTGAATAAACGAATTTAAAAAAAAAAAGATTTGAAAAAATCTGCTTCGTCCTCAAGGCCAAAACGGGCTCAGTACTGAAGGGGTTAATGGGATTAAAACAAAATATGTAACAAAAAGTAAATAAATTACAAAACACCTACCCATATTCGGTATCTACACGACCGTAATAACGTGAAAAATGTATTTAACAGGTTATTTAGCGTGAAACATGAACGGGATAAAAAATAAACAAAAAAGACAATGCCGAAAATTGCTTTTTCCTACATTCACACTGTAAAAATAAATGATATAACTTACACAGTGATTGTTTTTTACCCCCCAAACTGCGCAGAAAAAAAAAAAAATTTCCCGCATAAAACAAGGCCTCCTACAGCCACGTCAGTGAGAAAATAAAAAAGTTATGGCTGCTGAAAAGCAGAGAGGCAAAAACTGAAAAATTTAGCTGATCATTAAAGGGAACCTGTCACCAGCATTTCACCTATTGATCTTTACTTATCCCTCACTGGCCGCTGCTATAAAAAGTTCATTGTCGTTATCACTTCTCCTAAACTCCTCCGCCGACTGTAAATAACGGTCTGCAAACATTTTGCGCCTTTTATCGTATTAATCCGGTGTCCATTTATGCGCGCACCCCAGAAGAGGACATCAATGCACAGGATTTTGTGTGCTGGGGGAAGTCGAGGAGCTGTCAATCAAAAGTAAGGAGGCGAAGTAAACTCAGAAAGACTTGAGGAATGAAGATTTGACTCTTTTCAAACGAAGATATGACTTATGCTCATTAGCATATGGTGAGGCAACACTAACTGAATAGTAAAGCTATAGAGCTGGCTAAGAAGACAATTATAAGTTATATAGAAATGATTTTTCACCCACTACCACCAGATATTGCTGGTTTAATAGGTGAAATGCTGGTGACAGGTTCCGTTTAAGGCCTTTTCAGGCCCGGGTATTGAGGGGTTAATAGGTCCACTATCTGATGATGTCATCATCTGTAAACTGCTATGTTTCTCACCAGAGAAGTGGATCCTCTAATCAGTTTGGACCTGGCAAAACTAGGGTGCAGAGTCCAAGGTATCTTCCTGTTCCTACGCCCTTAACCCCCACAAGGAGATATGGACTTTCATGGTCAGATTCCTAGTTTGTGGTACCGAGAATAGTCACTGATTGGCGGCAGGACCAATGATACAACTTTAGCCTATTTAGGAAGGGGTCATAGCCAGTGGCGGATCCTCATATGGGCGTTTCGGGCGGCCGCCCGGGGCCCAAGGCTGCACGGGGGCCCATAGCTGCCCAAACCGCACACAAGTGAAAAAAAACTCTGCCGGCCGCATTCTAGCGGTCATCGGTCCCACGTGCTGCTGCTGATGAAGAGGAGGGGGAGGGGGTGCAGGGGGAGTCATTTGCGGCCAGGGAACAGGGGCACAGCACATCAGCTGTAGAGAGCAGACTGTCAGAGATTGTGATTGGCAGGTGCTGGAGTCTCCCTGACAGTCAGCTCCTCTGTGCTGCTGTGCACTGTCCCTCCTGTTTAAATCTCCAGCAGCTGCCTGATAACGGCAAAACTGAAACTAGAGGGTGAAGGACCTGTGGTGACGTCACAGTCACATGATTAAGGTCCTGGAGGCTGCCAGAGACAAGCACCGCAGAGGAAGAGACTGTGGTAAGTGTGTGTGTGTGTGTGTGTGTGTGTGTGTTTATGTGTGTGTGTTTATGTGTGTGTGTGTGTGTCATAATGTAAGTCTATATAGTGTGTGCTGTGTATATAGTGTGTGCTGTGTATATAGTCTATATAGTGTGTGCTGTGTATATAGTCTATATAGTGTGTGCTGTGTATATAGTGTGTGCTGTGTATATAGTCTATATAGTGTGTGCTGTGTATATAGTGTGTGCTGTGTATATAGTGTGTGCTGTGTATATAGTCTATATAGTGTGTGCTGTGTATATAGTGTGTGCTGTGTATATAGTGTGTGCTGTGTATATAGTGTGCGCTGTGTATATAGTGTGTGCTGTGTATATAGTGTGTGCTGTGTATATAGTGTATATAGTGTGTGCTGTGTATATAGTGTGTGCTGTGTATATAGTGTGTGCTGTGTATATAGTCTATATAGTGTGTGCTGTGTATATAGTGTGTGCTGTGTATATAGTCTATATAGTGTGTGCTGTGTATATAGTGTGTGCTGTGTATATAGTGTGTGCTGTGTATATAGTCTATATATAGTGTGTGCTGTGTATATAGTGTGTGCTGTGTATATAGTGTGTGCTGTGTATATAGTCTATATAGTGTGTGCTGTGTATATAGTGTGTGCTGTGTTTATAGTGTCTATAATGTAAGTCTATATAGTGTGTGCGTGTAGTGTGTGTGGTTTGAATATATAGTGTGTGGTGTTAGTGTGAATTGTATATAGGGTGTTTAATCTCACATTTTTTGTGTGTGAAATAATTTCCCACCCATAGAGCCCTCTGCAGTAAGTCAGATGCTCTGAACCCCCCCCCCCCCCTGCAGTATAATCTCCCCCATGGAGCCCTCAGTAGTTATTATACTGCAGGGGGGGGGGGGGTCAGAGCGTTTGATTGACTGTAATACGTCCGTGCAACGTGCGTGCTTTTTACGCATGTCGTACGGACCTATGCAAGTCTATGGGGCAGTGCAGACCGTCAGTGATTTTTGCGCAGCGTGTGTCCGCTGTGTAAAACTCACGACATGTCCTATATTTCTGCGTTTTTTGTGCATCACGCACCCATTGAAGTCAATGGGTGCGTGAAAATCACGCATGCCACACGGAGGCCCCTCTGCGGGACGTGCGTGATTTGCTCAACAGCTTTAAAACTATGATTGCAAACAGAAAAGCACCACGTGCTACAAACATACAGAGTGTCATAATGATGGCGGCTGCGTGAAAGGCACACGAAGCTGTTAAGTGTCTTTTGTGCGCGCAAAACGCCGCATTTTTTGCGTGCGCAAAACGCACACGCTCGTGTAAATCCGCCCTAAGTGTCAGACGCTTAGACCCTCCCATAGGGCACTCAGCAGTCAGTCAGATGCACTGGGGAGGGGGGTCTGACTGCTTAAAGGGTAACTAACGAAACTTTAAAAAAAAAATGACATGTCATAGTGACATGTCAAATGTTCTAATCGGTGGGGGTCCGGGCACTGAGACCCCACCAATCGCTGAAACAAAGTGGCAGAAGCGATCAGGTGAGTGAGGAGCCACTTTGTTTCTGATCGTCTTTCCTCTGATAGCCGAGCATGCAGTGTATGGGCACAACAGAAAGTCTATGAGTCCGTACACCGCGACGAGGAAAGACAATCAGAAATGAAGTGGAACAGCGCTCACCCAAGCACTCCTGCTGCTTTGTGTTAGTGATCGGTGGTGGTCTCAATGCTGGGACCCCCATCGATCAAAACTTCTGACATATCACTCTCACTATGATGCGCCAAATGTTTTTTAAAAGTTTAGTTACCTCTTGGGGACTGAATTTATTGGTTTGAGTTAATGTATGGGCCTGGGTCTTAATTTGCTTAGGGGTCTGGGGTATAAGACAATTTATGGTGTTTTTATGTTGCTATAGATGCTGAAAATGGCTACAGAATCAAGGGGAAAAGATTTCTCATCAGGAATCTCTGCAGTCATCAGGAGAAGTCGCCATAGCGGTCTGTGTCAGATGGAGAAGAAAAGAGAATGTCCCATCAGTGAAGACATCTCCTGTGAGTCATTGCATTTATAGATCTGTCACCTCTCCTGACATGTCAGTTATCAGAAATCCTTGTGTTCCACATAAAGTCTTTGTGTACCCAGGACTAATAGACAAATGCGTGTTACCATTCCCCTTGTCAGGAGGATGTGTCCCTACACAGTGTGATACTGTCAGCGATGGTTGGAGACTGTCAATATGTAGGGACACAGCCCTTTGACATGGGGAATCGTAGCACTCATTTGTCAATGCTCACACAGAAAGGTGGTGTTTAATATAGACATGACGTGGCAGGGCGGTGGTGGACAAGGTGGCCCAAGCTTGAGGAACAGCCCAGGGCCCATGGTTTACTTAATCCGCCACTGGTCATAGCCAGGGGTCATCACAAGGATAGCGGTCAGAATGCGGCAACCGGAGACTAACCGGTACCAGGTGACAAATCCAAGGGATGACACAGAAGCGAAATCCGGAAAGCCAAGGTCAGGAGCAGAGTCAATAGCAAAGACTATACGTTAAAAAACAAACAAGGCTTTGAGGCTAGAGTCCGCTTTAAATAAGCTACCAGAGTGATGTCATCTAGGAGGGTCCGGTTGGCATGGCCCGCCAGAACTGTCAGCAGGAGGCATCGCTGGAGGGGGGAGAATTCATTCAGTTTGCAAGGTAACTTGATGAAGCCTGTGGCTAGAACCACGGCTGCCACCGGGGACCCGCTGCTGGAACAGGGTAAGGGAAATTATTGAAATTCAACTTTAGGAAGAATGGCAGCCAGTAGAACCAAGTGATTCCAAGAGAGGTAGAAGCTCTATACATATAAATAACATATCTATATATAGCAGGTGGGTATTACCCATAGGTAGTCACTCAGGTTATTTTTAAGATCACAACTGGATATCTGCTTTTACCATATTGATCTAGAATGAGATGCGGTGAAACCAAACCTTTTTTTTATTGACTACATGAATCCTTACCTATGATAAAGGGCTTTTCAGACCTTCATATTACAGCTCCATGTGGGGTCAGACACCGATCAGCCAGAACATTAAAACCACCTGCCTAATATTGTGTAATTCCTCTTATACTGCCAAAGCATGTCATGCATGGACACCAAAAAGACGTCCTGTAGTATCTGGCAGCAACACGTAAGATACACTATATGAACAAAAGTATTGGGACACACCTCTTATTGATTACATTTAAATCGGTCCCATTGCCACAAGTGTATAAAATCCAGCACTCGCCATGGAGTCGCCTTTACAGACATTTGTGATAGAATGGGTCATTGTAAAGATATCACTGAATTCAAGCGCGGTCCTGTAATAGGACGCCACCGATGTAACAAGTCAGTTCATGACATTTCATCCATCCAAGATATTCCACAATCAACTGTGAGCGATATTATTACAAAGTGGAAGTGTTTAGGAACCGCAGCAACTCAGCCACGAAGTGGGGACCACGTAAAGTTACAGAGACAAGCGCTGAGGGGCATAGTGCATAAAAGTCGCCAACACTCTGCTGACTCAATAACTGCAGAGTACAAAACCTCCTCTGGCATTAATATCCACACAAAAACTGTGCCTTTGGGCCAAGCAGCTGCATGCCAGCCTCACATCACCAAGCACAATGCCAAGTGTCGGATGGAGTGGTGTAAAGCCGCCGCTACTGGACTCTGGAGCAGAGGGAACCTGTTCTGTGGAGTGATGGATCACGCTTCTCTATCTGGCAGTCTGATGGACGAGTCTGGGTTTGGTGAATGCCAGGAGAACGTTACCCGCCTGACTGCATTGTGCCAGCTGTAAAGTTTGGTGGAGGAGGGATAATGCTATGGGGTTGTTTTTCAGGTGTCGGCCTCTTCGTTCCTGTGAAAGGAAATCTTAATCCTTCAGCACACAGGACATTTATGACAATTGTAGGAAAAGATTATTAAAGAGAAGGCTTAAGGCCCCAGGCATTTTGTATCTACAGGCTCCTATATCCCATACAAATTTACTTCTTTTTTTTCTGCAGAGTTTACTAAAGGAACCTTCTATAGAGTGTAACCCTGGGTGGTCCGATAATTTATTGCAGACTCAAATCAGGCCACTGTAAAGCCCCTTTAAATTGTACCTATAGTTATACTGACTCATGTACTGACTGTAGGTGACCATGGGTAGTTTTAGCAGCTGGATATCCAGGGGATACATTTACAAAGGGGGCTGTTTTGTTGAATTACCCTTAAAGGGGTTGTCCACTACCAGACAACTGATGACCTATCCAACGGATAGGTCATCAGTATATGATCTGTGGGGGTCTGACACCCAGACCCCGCACTGATCAGCTGCTCCGGCTGCATGCAGGCACCGGACGTCCATGCCGGAAGCAGATGGCTCCGGTCACGAAATAGCGGCCGATTCAAGTGAATAGGAGCAGAGCTGCAGCTCGGCCGCTATGCAATGTATGGAGCCAACTGCTTCCAGCCCCGTAAATTGCATACTGTGCAATGACATCTGATGCCTGCAGGCAGCCGGAGCAGCTGATCGGTCCGGGGCCCGGGTGTCAGACCCCCACAGATCATATACTGATGACCTATCCGGTGGATAGGTCATCAGTTGTCCGGTAGTGGACAACCCCTTTAATGTGATTAAATTCTAGCTGCCTAAAGTCACCACTAGAGGGAGCTTATTTCGCACTTATTTATTCGGAGGTGTATACATTTGTATATGGTAAGACCCTAGTGGTGGGTGAAGAATTGCATTATTGACCTCTAGAACTATATGTATGGATCTCTGTATCAAAAAAAACAAAGCTGCATCCTCTATAAAAATATTTTATTTAATAATTCTTTATAGAAGTTTGATGCCCTAAAAATTACATGTTTAAAGCTAAAACTAGAACTAATGAATATTAGGATTATAATAAATATGCGGATATTTTGAGTTTAAAGGCTATGTACACCTTTACCACCATTTTTTGTACAGTCCCAATGCATCTAAAATGTAAAATGAAGCAACTTTGCAAATAGTCCTGATTAAAAATGTAGTTTTATGTTTGCCTGTGTCTCCATGGTAACAGACTACAAGTAAACCCTATGTAGTCTGATCTTGCAGCTATGCTATCTACCCTGTTGTCGATGTCTAACCAAGGAGAATCAGTACCTTCCCAGAGCTGTTTTAAAGGAATCTCACTCAATTGTGCTGTCTACAATAGGGTGACTCTAGTTTGGCTATTAACTCAAATCTTGTTTTAAGTCTCTAGAAAGTTTAGAACATTAGGTTACAGAATAGTCACCTATAGGTGGCACTAGACAGACCGTTTTCCTCCTTCTGGAGTACCGTCATTTTGCATACATTTTCCCAGGTAACATTGCCTTTAAGACTCCCTGCCAGCAAGGAGAATCAGTACTTTCCAAGAGAAAAAAAAAGGAGAAGACTCAAAGTTATGTTTATACATTTTAATTTATTTCCTACCATTATCCTATAATTATTAATATAATATAACTAGAATTATATTACTGCTATCATTATAACCCTAACACTATGAGATCCCTATTCCTAAAGCTGTTGGTCCAGAAGAAGGCGAAAACCCTGGACACATTCAGCCAATTCGTGTCACAGGGGGAAAATTCCTTCTTGACCCCGGGAAAAGGCGATCAGTTCGAGAACCCTGGATCAAACTCGCTGCTAAATATTATAGTTTACTATATTTTAAAGTTAATTTACCTAAATATGTTATTATTATATTAATTTGTTATTATTAGATTATTATTATTATTATTATTATTATTATTATTATTATTATTATTATTATTATTACTATTATTATTATTATTATTACTATTATTATAGTGATATTTCTATTTCTACACATTTTTTAATAAGGCTACACTATTATTATTAATTTATTGAGATTATACTATTTTTTATATAATCTTATTACTACTATATAACTACTAATATTACTAACATTTTTATTGTTATTTTCTTATTTATATTTATTATATCCCTATTCCTAAAGCTGTTGATCCAGAAGAAGGCGAAAATCCCTGGACAATTTGAGCCAATTCGTGCCACAGGGGGAAAATTTCTTCTTGACCCCGGGAAAAGGCGATCAGTCCGAGAACCCTGGATCAAACCTGCTGCTATTATTATATAATTATTTTTGTTATTACTCTCTTATTATTATACTATTTCTAATATTACTGCACCTGTTATTATTAGAAAAATCTTAGATCATTGCTCTTGCTACCAATATTAATACGACTGACCTTTTTAACCTAACAATTATTAATATTATTATTATATTATTAATATTCCTGTTGTTGCTGTTGATGTAATAACAGTTAAGATGTTTCCATACAAGACTTCATCTTCTCATTGGTCTGAGGAGGATGGTCCAGATGATGTTCCTCTTCCCTCTGATGTTCTTCGTCATATCATGGAGGAAGGAATGCTGGCGGATTTTCTTTCTTCTTCCTGTCTGACACTGAATTCTTCTCATCGCCATGCTGACTTCTTCCTCTCTAACCGTTTTCTCTTCCTCTTTCTCTTCATCCTCCTCTTTCTCTTCAACCAAACTCTCTTCTTCTTCATCCTCGTTGTCTGATTTCTCATCAACCTCCATGTCTTCCACTTCATTGTCTTCCACTTCATAGTCTTCCTCCTCCTTGTCTTCCACTTCATTGTCTTCCTCCTCCTTGTCTTCCGCCTCCATGTCTTCCACTTCATTGTCTTCCTCCTCCTTGTCTTCCTCCTCCTTGTCTTCCTCCTCCTTGTCTTCCTCCTCCTTGTCTTCCTTCTCATTGTCTTCCTCCTCATGGTCTTCTTGCACTTGTTCCTCCTCGCGCTCTTTTGCCTCTCCTTCAGCCTTCTTGACCTCCTCTTCCATCGTAGGTTTGGGCTCTTCTACATCCCACGGCCATGGCAGATATTTCCTCTGAGCTTCGCGGTTCATTGGCATGAGGCGCTAAGAAAAAGAAAATTTTCAGTCAATTGTCTATTGAGATGTTACTATAAAATCTTTACATCTATAAAAGAACATGGATAAATCTGTTATAGAGAGAACATAATAACCAGTATGATCACTGACCTCCATCTTGAAGATTGGGGATGGTAAGAATTTTGTGCAGTAAATCAGCTGCTGTAGAACTCTCTCCTCTGTGGTGCTGGGGTAAGCTGAAGAGAGAAACAACCAGATAATGGGATCAGACATAAAACTACACCATAAACCATAACATAACATTACAAAAATATTCCTTTAATCTGTCATCAATGGGACATGAAAGGTGTTGTTTTTTTTTTAAATATTCTGTATTATTGGACGGGCATAGAAAAGTATAGAAATCTTAGTTTCAATCTTCAATTTCCTTACTGGATCTCTCTGCTCAGTCTTCCACATTATAGTTCAGTTCTGTGCTAAATTACCAAATTTTCGGGATTATCAGATACAAAGGAATGTTACTGTATTTTGAGATCATCTATCAATCACTTTCTTGTGGTAAAGTCTAATTATTAAAAAAAACTCACTTATGAAGGGTCTAAGTCCAAAAGCGGATTCCTGCTGCCGATAGATGCCCTAAAGAGAAGAGAATCCAGTAAGTGACCACTTATCCCTCCTCAGGAATGGACAGTAGGACAAGGGGTCAGTTTTACAAATGAGCAGCCGGTGATTTGTGGACTTGTTACCTGTCCGGGATCTTACTCAATAAGCCGCTACTTGTCTGAGTGGAGAGCCGGCCACATGGACTTCTCCTGCTGGATCCAAGTCTGCTGCTACATGTCCATCACAGGGAAGGAAAAAAACAAGACAATGAAGCCACTGACCTCCAGAGATCTGCTGCCCGCTGCCATCCTGTACCCGTCCTGAACTGTAGAATCCAAATCACAAGCTGAAACACAAAAAAGAGATGTAGTCCCAGATCTGATAAAGACCCAAAATCCTGCAACTTTCCACATCTAATTGCATACGGTACCTTCAAGTTTGTGGCCTGTGATTGGTGCCTCAGGTCATATGATCTATGACCCATAAGGAATAGCAGTGCACAAGTACAGACCACGCAGCGCCATAATCTAGACAGTGCAGTGCTTGGCAGTCCTATAGCTCCCATAGATCTTGCATGAGGTGTCAGTGTGCGGCTGCATCTCTTCTTACAATCTCCTCCACACTGCGGTCGTCCGGTTGTGGAGGAGAGCAGGGGCGTAGCTATAGGGGTGCAGAAGTAGCAGTAGTACCCAGACCCTGATACCTGAGGGGACCAGAGGCTAAAAAAGAAGACACCAGTATGACAAATATCACATAGTAGATGGGGGCCCTGATATAAATATCACACTGGGGACCAGGAGTTTCACAATATGCCTCTGGAGAAATGTTTACTGGGGACCCTAGTATTATTGATCGTGGGGGTCCCGGCAGTGATTAAACATTTATGGCCCCTCCGGTGTATAGGTGAGAAATGTTTCTGGTGGGAGAATCTGTATCTAGCCGTATAAGAGGAGGAATATAAGTAATACTGGACACAAATACATATGGTATATGGGATTTCATTGCTGCCCTATATATATGACATGAATTTTTTGTCTATGTTAATTCCATTCACAAGTATAGAATACACCCCAAAACATCAAACAAAGTGTCTCCAGTTACAGCGTCATAAGAGTGACCCTATAAACAGTTCCAGCATACTGCCCCTCAGTAAAAATAATGCCAGCAATGCCCCCACATAAATAATGCCAGCAGAGTGCCCCTAATAAACATTACTGGCAGCAGAGAGTCCCTAAGAAACATTACTGGCAGCAGAGAGTCCCTAATAAACATTACTGGCAGCAGAGGGTCCCTAACAAACATTACCGGCAGCAGAGAGCCACTTATAAATATTACTTGCAGCAGAGAGTCCCTAATAAACAGTACTGGCAGCAGAGAGTCAATAATAAAGAGTACTGGCAGCAGAGAGTCCCTAATAAACATTACTGGCAGCAGAGAGTCCATAATAAATATTACTGTCAGCAGAGAGTCCTTAATAAACATTATTGGCAGCAGAGAGTCCCTAATAAACATTACTGGCAGCAGAGAGTCCCTAATAAACATTACTGGCAGCAGAAAGAAACCCTACTAAACATTACTGGCAGTAGAGAGTCCCTAATAAACATTACTGACAGCAGAGAGTCCCTAATAAACATTATTGGCAGCAGAGAGTCCCTAATAAACATTACTGGCAGCAGAGAGTCCCTAATAAACATTATTGGCAGCAGAGAGTCCCTTATAAACATTACTGGCAGCAGAGAGTCCCTAAGAAACATTACTGGCAGCAGAGAGTCCCTAATAAACATTACTGGCAGCAGAGAGTCCCTAAGAAACATTACTGGCAGCAGAGAGTCCCTAATAAACATTACTGGCAGCAGAGGGTCCCTAATAAACATTACCGGCAGCAGAGAGCCACTTATAAATATTACTTGCAACAGAGAGTCCCTAATAAACAGTACTGGCAGCAGAGAGTCCCTAATAAACAGTACTGGCAGCAGAGAGTCCCTAATAAATATTACTGGCAGCAGAGAGTCCTTAATAAACATTATTGGCAACAGAGAGTCCCTAATAAACATTACTGGCAGCAGAGAGAACCCTACTAAACATTACTGGCAGTAGAGAGTCCCTAATAAACATTACTGACAGCAGAGAGTCCCTAATAAACATTATTGGCAGCAGAGAGTCCCTAATAAACATTACTGGCAGCAGAGAGTCCCTAATAAACATTATTGGCAGCAGAGAGTCCCTAATAAACATTACTGGCAGCAGAGAGTCCCTAATAAACATTATTGTCAGCAGAGAGTCCCTAATAAACATTACTGGCAGCAGAGAGTCCCTGATAAACATTATTGGCAGCAGAGAGTCCCTAATAAACATTACTGGCAGCAGAGAGTCCCTAATAAACATTATTGGCAGCAGAGAGTCCCTAATAAACATTACTGGCAGCAGAGAGTCCCTACTAAACATTATTGTCAGCAGAGAGTCCCTAATAAACATTACTGGCAGCAGAGAGTCCCTGATAAACATTATTGGCAGCAGAGAGTCCCTAATAAACATTACTGGCAGCAGAGAGTCCCTAATAAACATTACTGGCAGCAGAGAGTCCCTAATAAACATTATTGGCAGCAGAGAGCCACTTATAAACATTAATGGCAGCAGAGTCCCTAATAAACGTTATTGGCAGCAGAGACTCCCTTATAAACATTAATGGCAGCAGAGAGTCCCTAATAAACATTATTGGCAGCAGGGAGTCCCTAATAAACATTACTGCCAGCAGAGAGTCCCTAATAAACATTACTGGCAGCAGAGAGTCCCTAATAAATATTACTGGTAGCAGAGAGTCCCTATTAAACATTATTGGCAGCAGAGAGTCCCTAATAAACATTATTGGCAGCAGAGAGCCTGTAATAAACATTATTGGCAGCAGAGAGACCTTAATAAACATTACTGGCAGCAGAGAGTCCCTAATAAATATTACTGGCAGCAGAGAGTCCCTAATAAACATTATTGGCAGCAGAGAGTCCCTAATAAACATTACTGGCAGCAGACAGTCCCTAATAAACATTATTGGCAGCAGAGAGTCCCTAATAAACATTATTGGCAGCAGAGAGTCCCTTATAAACATTAATGGCAGCAGAGTCCCTAATAAACTTTATTGGCAGCAGAGAGTCCCTAATAAACATTACTGGCAGCAGAGAGTCCCTAATAAACATTACTGGCAGCAGAGAGTCCCTAATAAACAATACTGGCAGCAGAGAGTCCCTAATAAACATTACTGGCAGCAGAGGGTCCTATATAACCAGTTTGAGCAGACGCTTCCCATCACACAACCATAGAATAAATGATAAAATGCTGGCAGCCTGCAGCCACCACTAGGGGGAGCACACAATTTCCCTATTTATACAGGTTATATAGTAGTTATTTCGGGTAATATTAATACAATGTGACAGCTCCCCCTAGTGGCGGTTACCAGCGGTCTTTGTGGGGGGTCATGTCTGCTCTGTCAGGAGTTTAGGAGATCTGCCCTATTTCGGGAAACTCACAGACAATCCGGGATTTGGGGTAAATGATAAATTCCTAATAACATGAATGAAGCATCATGGGAGATGAGATAAATGGGGGTCAGTTATATCACATTATGGAGGAACTCACCGACGTCCAACTTCACTCGTCGTTGTCCTGTAACAGACTGAGGACCACTGAGCGGTTGTTGTTTCAAATTGAAATCCAGCGATCCCATTGGCTGCTGATGTTCAGTGATATATGGAACAGTAAATTTAAAGGGACATGACTCTTATTTCACTAGACTGCAGTTATTATATGTTTGCTATCATTCTGCTTATAACATGAAGCTGTGGAGATAATCTGCAGGGACGGGTTATATTTCTCTTAATATTGGGATTGGGATTAGAGGTTATATCATTTTCTATCCTGTATCAGGACATTTCTTTTATAATTTGACATATTATTAAGTATCAATGTGCCATGAAGGATCTGATATCTAAAATCACAGTTGTTTAATGGACGTTGCAGTTTAACCCCTTCCTGAGCAGGTTATTTGGGGCCTCAGTGATCAGATCTCGGGGTTTCCATCTCTTTATCATTCCAGTGTTTGATTTATTTCTATCATTTTATTGTAAATGATAATGGGAGTCGGATGACGGCAAATAAGCACCAAGACCCTCTGTGCTAAGTGGTCAGGGGTGTCGTGGTCTCATCCAGCATCAGAAGGGGGCGCTGTTTTTCTCTTTGCTATGAGGCCCCATCAATTCCTTCAGAAACATTTGTGCTGCCGATCAGAGAGATTTACCATTCAGGAGCATAATAAAGCTGGGTGACAAGTCCTATGTGAGCTGTAATGGCAGCTGTACTGGTTGTCACCCAGCTTTCCCAGTCTCCTGAATGACAGGTCTGCCTAATTATACAGTGACCCAGCCCCTGCTGTTATATTGCTGCATAATTAGGTAGGTTTACCCTTCAGGGGTCTAGGTAAGTTGGGTAACAACTCATATGGAGGCTGTCGTTCTCACCCAGCTTTTCCAGAATCAGAAAAAAACAAAAACATAAGGCCTCGAGCCGCCCGCAAATCGCGGGCTGTGCACATGGCCGCGGCCATTATTTTTAATGTGCACTGACCGCAGAACACGGCCGTAATAAGACTTGCCCGTTCTTTCTGCGGTCCGGGCTCCGGGGGCCCTGCACGGACTGTGGAAACCAGGGTCTATCTATCTATCTATCTATCTATCTATCTATCTATCTATCTATCTATCTATCTATCTATCTATCTATCTGTCTATCTCATATCTATCTATCTATCTATCTATCTATCTATCTATCTATCTATCTATCTATCTATCTATCTATCTATCTATCTATCTATCTATCATTCAATTCAAAGAAGCTTTATTGGCAGGACCAAATACACATTAGCATTGCCAAAGCAAGTAAGATGTAAGGGAATGAGGGATAGGGACTGAGGGATTGGGGGATAGGGACACATCTAGGGTCGGGGTTATACAAGTCCATGGCATATCATGTCTCTCTCAGTCTATGGCATGCAGTGACATATTGTGCCGCCATGCCCTCAGTGTTTTCCTCTTCACCCAGCAGGATGTAGAGTTTCTCTTCCTCTTCCGTGGAGCTGAAGTCCGCTAAGAGATCAGAGTCTCCTGAAGTGAGTGTCCCTCACTGCTGAGTATTTGGAGCAGTGTAGCAGGAAGTGGGCCTCATCCTCCACGGCCTCCTGGTCGCACTGTTGGCACAGTTGGATCTCCCTGGGCTTGTAGGTTTGTCTGTGGCGCCCGGATTGGATGAGCAGGTTGTAGGCGCTCAGTCTGTAGTGGCTCAGCATCTGTCTGTCTCTGCGGTTTGGCAGTTTCTCCAGATATGGCGCCAGTTTATATTCCCGCTGTAGACTCCGGTATATTGTCAGTTTCTGTGATGTCTTTATGTCGTTCCTCCAGTCACTGATATACTCCTCTTGGCCCTCGTTTATTCTCTCCTTGATTTCGGCTTTTGTGAGGCCGCGCTGAGTGACATTTTCTTCAGGCCGGGTCAGGGTGAGATGTTCTGGGGGGCCTGGTTTACCTGGGACCCCTTGGTGTACAGGGCCGCCATCAGGGGGGTATTAGGGGTTCTGGTGTGAGGGGCCCGGCCAAACCTAATTGAAAGGGGGGCCCGGCAACCGCCGCGACATTCTTTTGGTAGGAAAAAACGGGCCCCTGCAATGGGGCCCGTTTTTTTCACCAAAAGAATGTCGTGAGCTTCTGCGGGCCCCCTCCCCTCCCCTCGTCATGGGGGGCCGTCAAACAGTCCGCCCGCGCACCCGATCTCGCGCACAATGAAGCTCCCGCGCGCGCGCACTCTCGAGCGCGCACCCACGAACGCCCGCACTTGATCCCTTGCTGATTTTGTAAGTTTGCCCACTGTCACAGACATGAACAGTCTAGAATTTTTAGGCTAGGTTAATTTTACCAGTGAGAGATAGATTATATAAAAAGAAAAAACAGAAAATCACATAGTCAAAATTATATATATTTATTTGCATTGTGCACAGAGAAATAAGTATTTGATCCCTTTGGCAAACAAGACTTAATACTTGGTGGCAAAATCCTTGTTGGCAAGCACAGCAGTCAGACGTTTTTTGTAGTTGATGATGAGGTTTGCACACATGTTAGATGGAATTTTGGCCCACTCCTCTTTGCAGATCATCTGTAAATCATTAAGATTTCGAGGCTATTGCTTGGCAACTCGGATCTTCAGCTCCCTCCATAAGTTTTCGATGGGATTAAGGTCTGGAGACTGGCTAGGCCACTCCATGACCTTAATGTGCTTCTTTTTGAGCCACTCCTTTGTTGCCTTGGCTGTATGTTTCAGGTCATTGTCGTGCTGGAAGATCCAGCCACGAGCCATTTTTAATGTCCTGGTGGAGGGAAGGAGGTTGTCACTCAGGATTTGACGGTACATGGCTCCATCCATTCTCCCATTGATGCGGTGAAGTAGTCCTGTGCCCTTAGCAGAGAAACACCCCCAAAACATAATGTTTCCACCTCCATGCTTGACAGTGGGGACGGTGTTCTTTGGGTCATAGGCAGCATTTCTCTTCCTCCAAACACGGCGAGTTGAGTTAATGCCAAAGAGCTCAATTTTAGTCTCATCTGACCACAGCACCTTCTCCCAATCACTCTCAGAATCATCCAGATGTTCATTTGCAAACTTCAGACGGGCCTGTACATGTGCCTTCTTGAGCAGGGGGACCTTGCGGGCACTGCAGGATTTTAATCCATTACGGCGTGATGTGTTACCAATTGTTTTCTTGGTGACTGTGATCCCAGCTGCCTTGAGATCATTAACAAGTTCCCCCGTGTAGTTTTCGGCTGAGCTCTCACCTTCCTCAGGATCAAGGATACCCCACGAGGTGAGATTTTGCATGGAGCCCCAGATCGATGTCGATTGACAGTCATTTTGTATGTCTTCCATTTTCTTACTATTGCACCAACAGTTGTCTCCTCACCCAGCGTCTTACTTATGGTTTTGTTGCCCATTCCAGCCTTGTGCAGGTCTATGATCTTGTCCCTGACATCCTTAGAAAGCTCTTTGGTCTTGCCCATGTTGTAGAGGTTAGAGTCAGACTGATTAATTGAGTCTGTGGACAGGAGTCTTTTATACAGGTGACCATGTAAGACAGCTGTCTTTAATGCAGGCACCAAGTTGATTTGGAGCGTGTAACTGGTCTGGAGGAGGCTGAACTCTTAATGGTTGGTAGGGGATCAAATACTTATTTCTCTGTGCACAATGCAAATAAATATATATAATTTTGACAATGTGATTTTCTTTTTTTTTTATATAATCTATCTCTCACTGGTAAAATTAACCTAGCCTAAAAATTCTAGACTGTTCATGTCTTTGACAGTGGGCAAACTTACAAAATCAGCAAGGGATCAAATACTTATTTCCTTCACTGTATATAAAAAGGATCTATGATGTCAAATGTCAGAAGTGGCTAATATCAGACCCCAGGCTCAATCCCTATATTAATATCAAACTACTATATTAGTTTCAGACCTACATAAATATATTTATTTATTAATATACTGTAGAACAGAACCCTAAATTAATTCACATACCAGACTGGGCCTCCATATTAACATCTAACTCCTGACATGATATAAATACATATTCAGACCCCAAACTATATACTTACGCACCTTTCTTCCGTATTTTTTTCAGCTCCTAGCGGTACAGAATGTGTCCTGACGCTAACCAGCATCGAAACCCCATGCCCGGAGCTGAAGAAGAGCCAGGAGAGAAGTATACATGCTGCTATCTATAGGATTAGACCAATAGATAACGGACGATTTTTATCATTTCTTTTTAAATCTGGAGGGGGCCCATGTTGCGCACACCCCACATTCTGCTTCTTGGGCAAGTGCCCCGGTAGCCCCCTCCGAGCGAAGCCTTTCTATATGTGAAGTCGCTTTTCACTCAGATAAGGAATATTATTAATACAACGCTCCACAGACACAGATAAGTGGTAGAAGTTTATTGATGTAATGAATATCTGTGCAGTTGTTATCGCACTTTCCTCACAGCAAGAATGGAAAGTCTCGTAGCTGCTTCTACCAGAGAATGTGTGGTAAATTAATAGTGCGCTATTGTCAGTCTATGATATCACTACACTGACATAATGGTGGAAACACGCACATCACACCGGCAATCACCAGGACTCCCTAATACTGTCCTCATAGTTATGATAATGATGGACAGGGGCGTAGCTATAGGGGGTGCACCCGGGCCCTGGAGTCTGAGGGGCCCAAAAGCCCTTGGCCACATAAGAAGACACCAGTATTATAGATGATATATGGTAGGTCGGGGCCCTGTTGTAGATTTTACATTGGGACACAGGAGCTACAAGTTACGCCTCTGATGATGGATCACCACTGAAAAGATGGAGGAGTCTTCTCAACTAAACCCTTCACAGCCGCCATTATGTTCAATCCAGATGTTGACGTACTTTACCAGCCAAGATGTCATGTGCCAGAACAAGCGATGTTCTACAAGCAGCAACGCTCATCAGACACTTTCTCTTTCCAGCAATTTCTGAATGTTGTGCAGCTTCACTAGTAGCAGCAGTAACAGGGCAGCGACCAGCAGGAGTGGAACGCCGACAGCACCGCTGATGATCAGGATTTTTCTCAGGCTGTCGTCTGTAATGCTGGCAGTGGCTGCAAGATCTTGTTGTGTGGCTGGAGACGCTGTTATTGCGGCTGCTGTATGCGCTGTTGTTGTACGGATGGTTGGCGCTCTTATTGCGGCTGCTGTATGCGCTGTTGTTGTACGGATATTTGGCGCTCTTATTGCGGCTGCTGTATGCGCTGCTGTTTTTGTTTTTGCAGCCATTTTTCTTGCTGCTGCTAGACGCACTTTTAGTTTCTGGATTGCTGGTGGGGCTGGTGTTGTTTTTATGGTTGTTTGATAAGAGGCTGTTGGAAAACAAGAAAATTATTAGAAAATCAATAATTGATTATCAGAACTGTATTACAGAGATGAGAGATGTGGGAGAGTAGAGAAGCTTACGTTCAGTTGTTGTGTCTTCCATCCAGGGATAGGACTCCTCGTCATAATCTGGTGGCGCTGGTGATAATTCTGGAAATAAGACGTGTCACACAGTTCATCATTAGTAAATGTTTTCTTCTGGTCACTACTTATTTCTGGTGTGAATGTTATGTATAAATGTCAGTATATGGCGTGTGCATGGAGCCTGTACAGAGGAGAACACAATTCCTGCAGCTCTGTACTATGGAGCTATAGGCGCTATAGGCGCTCTATGTCAGAATAATATGGAATCAGACCGAAAACCCTCCACATGTTTATGGCGCCATATTACGACTCTGTATATCTCGGAGGTGGTATAGAGGCATAACATGGTGCTGTACATGAGCCCCATATCTGTGTATATAACATTTAAATCAATGACAAGAATGATCTTAAAGACTGAAGTAAACGTTACCTGCACGGTAGATGGTTTCTGCCTTCTCAGGAGATGTTTTTCCTGCATTGATTTTACGAGCTAAAAATTAAAAATGAAATCATTTAAAATTCCATGAAGCTAAAATAAAACAAGTAATACAAATCCTGATATTGTGATATTATAGCTATAACTGTGTGATGCTTCTAATATTGGGATAGATAGAAGAACTTGTCATCATAAGATAAGAGACATAACAGTCTGTGCCCAGGTCCAGACCAAATATGACTGACAGTGACTGGTATATAGTATATCTACTCTCATAACGACTGATACATCCACTGGTAACAGGCTGTGGCATTAGTGGGCATTACCATGACACTGGACCTGCCTGTCCTGACACAAACACAAATTCTATTATATCATTCCAGTGTATGTGACTTATATTCTCTTACTCAACGACATCTTATAATCATTTACTTATTAGACATGTCATTAAATGGATATTATGTCAATCAGAAAACTGTTCCCTAACCAGTGTCTCAGAGTTACATGTGTTACTGTGTGATCTGCTGTGTCTCTGTATATAGAGGTGGATAACCTCCCTGTTTATATGAGATACCATGTTATATTATTAGTTCTTATTATCTCAGTGTCTATAAAGAATTACCTCACATAGAACTTACCGCGCTTCTTTTTAGTCCCAGCCATCATCTTCTTTAATATTTTTAGCTCTTTCTGTATATCGGTTTCACCTACATGATAAAATTCCAGCCATTAACCTTTATTATTCTAGAGGTGGGCTGTCCAGATCTGGTACAATATCTACCGCATTATTTACACTTTATTAAGAACAATTGTCTACAATTTCTTTAGAAATGTCTCATTGATTTGCAGCATCTACAGTTCTGCTTGGTTTGTATTGTATTATTTGGAGCAGTTAGATTTCTACTATAAAGTGTCGACTTTCTCCTGAAACTAAAAAGCCGCCATCATGGATGTAACAAATATCCTGCTGCTGAGGTGCAAATAATTTACTGCAACTTATTTACTATTCAAGACCTAACTACACCCAAAACCTAAATATTCCCTGGTCACTGCAATAGACCCGAATATCCCTCTTCTCAATCACAGGGACCTTTAGTTAACCGTGTACCGGCCTGTGACATGGAGGGGACATTGTGGTCACTGGGGATTTAATTTCCCTGACTAATAATATAGTCACCCTGCAGGGTCAAGTGTGAGAAATAGATGATTTTAACCCCTGTAGAGCCACTAACTTCTTAGTCTGTTAATAAATGTATTCCCATGTACAGTATTATTTATTACATCTGTGAGGGTCATTCTTTACAAGTTTATATATATAATATGAATGATGTAATAGACTGGAGAAGACGTTACCTGCATGGTCGGATGTTTCTACGTCCTCACTGATTTTACGACCTGAAAATTAGTAATAAAATTATTTTAGAGGTTATAAGTAAAAAACAAACGAAGTATGAATCCTGATATTGTGTTATTATAGATATAAGTGTGTGATGCTTATAGTAGTGAAATAGATAGAAGAACTTGTAATCTTAAGATAAAAGACATAACACTCTGTGCCCAGGTAATGGCCAAATATGTGACTGGTAAGCAGTATATCTACTCTTATAATGACTGATATATCCAATGGTAACAGGCTGTGGCATTAGTGGGCATTGCCATAACACTGAACATGTATTTCCTTACATCATATTCAGTCCACTACCATAGTACTCTGATGTTTCCTCCTAATGTACAACTGTGCAGTATATTATTGTTCATTCTACTAAATCAGATTACTGGCCCCTCATCACAGTAAAGCTATGGGGTATAGTGTGTTGGAGGACAACATAGTGTATGTTGTCAGTCAATGCAGAATATGAGTGTGAACTGCATCAGGAAATTTTTTCTTCATTGATAGTGGAATAAAGCGTCATGTAAAGCAAAGGGCCAAATCCTTGTATGTTATTCTAATGGGTCATATATAAAGACTGGTGAGTGGTGTGCCAGTCTGGAAAGGGGTGCAGTATGTCTCTGTAGATAGTGGTGGATCTACCACCATATTGTCCCTCTTTGTATGAGATAGTAATATTACTACTGCCTCGAGAAAATTACTGTCTATAGAAATACATTGGGTCATAGTTACATGTAATGTTCAGGAGATTAATTGTCTTACAGGTTATAAAGAAATTCCTCAGACAGAACTTACCAAGCTTTGTCCTAAATACAACCCGGATTTTCTTTGGTTGAATTGTTGTGGTAAAACCGATTTCTCCTGTATGATAAAAATTCACATTCACTTTTATTATTGAAGATTTCCTTTTTACCAAATAGACTACAGGGATGTAACTGAGTATTCGGACTCTCTTAGGAATGATTATTTCCAGACAAGAGCGTCATATATATTTCCTGTAATATTTCCATGATTTCCAGTCCCCTCTACATCTCCGCTTCTTCTACACTGGGACATTTGGAGATGTTACATTTTTATTAATTGTAGATTCCACATGAAGAACAAGATATGTGGCTGAGAACAACAAGAAGATCAAGATGAACTTACCATGGAGGATTCCACGTGGAACAATGATGGATTTTAGTTGTTTTTTGGTGGAAATTCCATTGGAGTGTCCTATGTGAGAAAGTACATGAATTACCCTCCATAACTATATATTTATTCATAGCTTGTCCAGTCTATTCTGTTACATAGAAGTCATTAAACTGCATTATTAATCATCTACTTTATGTATAGATTTTTCGTACTACATATCAGCCTCGTACTAGAGCAGACAATATATGTATCTAGAGAACTCACCGATCCCCTGTAGATCAGAAGCAGTCGGGGATGTAAACCCCTGTGTTGTGCTTGTTATTACTGCACTTGTTGGACCTGGAAGAAAATACAGAGAAATTGTTGATCTAATCCTAATCCATTAACTCTGTAATACATGACTCTATATGGTGAAGTAATGGGGTTCTAGTCTACTGAAATGTCTCCAGGTTCCTCCTCCTGACTGGACGTCCTTCTATACATTGCTGACCACAAGTGTCTTCAGGTTCCTCCTCCTGGATGTTGAGTGTGGACACAGAAGACAATGTGCGGGATGGAGACTTGTATCTTCTGTCCCTGACTGCTGCATGTATAAGCGGAGCCGTTATGTCCTCTATGGATAGATATGAGTCTGTTCTATAATGTGTTATTATATTACCTGCAGGGGATGTGGTCGTGGTGGTCGGCAACGGTTGTTCAGTTGCAGCAGACGTCTTTACTATAATAAACAAGAACATATTATAATTATTCACAAAGAAATAACAATAAGTGACCCCAATATATGGAGAATCTTATTCCAGTGTCAGCCTCGTACTAGAACAGACAATATATGTATCTAGAGAACTCACCGATCCCCTGTAGATCAGAAGCAGTCGGGGATGTAAACCCCTGTGTTGTGCTTGTTATTACTGCACTTGTTGGACCTGGAAGAAAATACAGAGAAATTGTTGATCTAATCCCAATAATCCTAATCCATTCTGATGTCCTGCACAGAGCAGAGAGTCATTCACATACAACATTGTTATGGAGACAATATAATGGAGGAGCCCACCTTCTCCACATGTAGAAGACGTCTTATTGTTCCCTACTCTCCCTATATATCAGCATTGGGGGGATCATTAGGGAACATGTTCTAGTGTAATACATGACTCTATATGGTGAAGTAATGGGGTTCTAGTCTACTGAAATGTCTCCAGGATTCCTCCTCCTGACTGGACGTCCTTCTATACATTGCTGACCACAAGTGTCTTCAGGTTCCTCCTCCTGGATGTTGAGTGTGGTGGACACAGAAGACAATGTGCGGGATGGAGACTTGTATCTTCTGTCCCTGACTGCTGCATGTATATATGGTTGTGTTCAGATGGCACTGGTTTCTTTGGGTGCTCGAGGTAGGGTCCCAACCCGGGTGTAGGTTAAGAATTTGTACTCGGCACACCTTGCTTGTGTTACAAAAATATATATTTTTATTTTTATTATGGATGCCAGAGGCTGCATGTGCGACGTCGACGTTTCGGTCAGACAGACCTTCGTCGGGCACTGAGCCGTGCTGGGGACTGGATCGGTACAAAATATGATGCGTATATAGCGCTGCTGTGGTCAGTAACCGGCGGCTTACCGCTCTGTGTTGGCGCCAACACAGAGCGGTAAGCCGCCGGTTACTGACCACAGCATCGCTATATACGCATCATATTTTGTACCGATCCAGTCCCCAGCACGGCTCAGTGCCCGACGAAGGTCTGTCTGACCGAAACGTCGACGTCGCACATGCAGCCTCTGGCATCCATAATAAAAATATATATTTTTGTAACACAAGCAAGGTGTGCCGAGTGCTGCATGTATAAGCGGAGCCGTTATGTCCTCTATGGATAGATATGAGTCTGTTCTATAATGTGTTATTATATTACCTGCAGGGGATGTGGTCGTGGTGGTCGGCAACGGTTGTTCAGTTGCAGCAGACGTCTTTACTATAATAAACAACAACATATTATAATTATTCACAAAGAAATAACAATAAGTGACCCCAATATATGGAGAATCTTATTCCAGTGTCAGCCTCGTACTAGAACAGACAATATATGTATCTATTATATTACCTGCAGGTGATGTTGGCACGGCGATGGACGATGGTTTTATCTCGCCAGACGTCTTTTCTGTAAATAATAAAACAATATATTATAGAAAAATCAAATAAACAATGTAAATGATGAATATAATGAGTTTTCTGCCATTGAAGACACAGAAGACGTCCAGTAGACACTTACCATTGATGGTCGGAGGAAGAGTCACCACAATTTTCCTCAGACGTGTTTTAGGTTTTTCAGTTTGTACCTCAGATGTTCCTATGTGAAGAACATTACATTTATTGGTTATTTATATTTCCTGTATTATCTATCCTGAGTATAATATACATCATATGTTTATAGTACCAATCTGTTATTATTATATATGGGATCATGTATCTCCTACTGTAACTGAGAAGAATATTAGATGTCACCAGGGAGCTGTATGACATATAACAGGCTGCCGGCTGAGGACATTTCTACATGACTTCTATTATTCCTTATAATTTACAGTATAGGGACAGGACCCCCTTGTTCTTAGGTAAGTTGGGGGTCCGGTCACTGTGATCTCTGTGTGATTGACATAACAGAGATTTTATCCCCTTTAAGATGGGAGGACAATTGTAGAATAAAATGGTGGCAATAAATAAACTTACCTTGTACGGACTGAAATTCATCCATGATTTGTTTGAGTTGTCTCAAACCCCTGAGAAAAACACGTTGTGTTTCTCCTATAAGAAAAGAATGAAACCCACAACATTTATTATCATTGGTGACATCTGGGGCCAAACATCGTAGTGATATGTAATAGAAGATTGTGGATTACTGGAGGGTCCTACATTGTACATCTGTAGTCACTGGTAAAGGGTTCACCTCCTTTATCATTACATTTCTATCAATACCAGAGATAAGTATATACTATGTGCACATAACATGTATATTACAGTAAGGTAACGGCCTCCCATGTACTGAGACAAATGATCCGTAATAACGGGGGGTCCTGGAGATCTGCTTTTAAGAGGTCACCCACTTTACATCCCCCCTATGTATAAAACACATGTAATAAAAGGGAGTTCTTCACACTAGAGAATCCACAACTGCTGCATGTCTATCTACAAGCTTCCATATTACATATAATAAAGGACATTGTTCTTACCTTCAGCATAAGCTGGGATGGGAGAAGACCTGGATGGTCGGTCATTCTCAGATGCTGCTGTTTCAGCAACAAATAAAGCAAAGATAAGCCAGAAAATCAGCATTCTGCTCAGTACACTCACCATAATCAGAGAGGTCAAATCAAGGAGAAAGTGATAAGTAAACCTATGACTGCATTATGATGTCATCACACTATGACACCATAGAAGAACATACCATGATTGGTCAAGAACGGTGGATGACATATCTGCTTTATGAAGTCATCACATTCCGTCCCGGCGCATATTTTAACAATATGGAATAACACTCAAAAGAGTGTGTAACCAGCAATATATATATATGTTGCAGTCCGTGGCCATTATATTTACAGACTCTATATTGAGTCTTTTGACATATACATATAATTACATTTCACATATATATCTATTGTGGGCTACTTGTATAAAGAAATATATATTGCTGGTTACACACTCTTTTGAGTGTTATTCCATATTGTCAAAATATGTGCTGGGATGGAATTCTCTGTCCGCGCATGCGCGGCCATACTGCGTTCCAGGGTTGCGTTCCATATGACGCACTTCCGGCAGTCCGCCATCTTGCGCATGCGCACTATCGATCGCGGGACGCCATGGTTTACTCCATGCATCACCGAGAGCTGACACTGTAAGTTTTATTACATAACTTCTGTTCTTTTCCACTACAACTGTGTTGGAAGAATCCCTCTGCTCCTCCCCTTCATTATGAGTTGATGTCAGTTATTAGGGTAATTATATTATTACCTTAGTTATCTTTGCACTATTTACCTAATATTGAGAGATGTTGTTTTTTAACACATTAATTAGTCACATTGACTGATATATTTTCACTTTTTGTAGGATTATGTTCTTTGTATTAACTGATTTTTAACATATGTATTATTAATTGCACTATTTACTGTATATCCTGTGTATCCCTATATATATGTGACACTGCACTTTTGAAATTAGCTTGAGAAAGGTTCAGGTGTGAACCGAAACGTTGCTCATTCTTTCCACCTGGTGGTGAATAAACCAACATCTCCCCAACACTGAAGTCCTGGTGCTGTTACTTGTCCTCTGTTCCTGTTATCTTATTCTAAGGAGTTGATTCATCCTTCTACTGGTAACGTGCACACGGCCTGATGTTCAGTTTACCTTGAGTGCTGTGTTTTTCCTATCTACTTGAACTATATATATATCTATATATCTATATATCTATATATAAATATATATATATATATATATATATTGTGAGACAGTGACAGGTAAAGTCACTGAGGGAAGGTACATTTCCCCTAGAATCCTGTCATATGTATCCTAGGCTCCAGGGAATGAGTAGTTCTTGCAATAGAAAGCTCTAGTTTTCCAATCTCGGCTTAAGGAAAAGCCGGAAAAAGGGCCTAGAGTTGGATTGGAGAAGAGCAGGGCGGGTTCCCCAATCCCTAGTCCATCTCTGTTTGTAGGACAAGGCTGCTGCTCAATTAGCTGCACTTGTAGCCTGTGTATAAAAAGGTGCAGACATAGTGTGTGTGAGTCTCACCCCTGACTCAGACTGGAGACTACTAAGGCTGGAGTAGCCTGTATTCTATGTGAGTAAAGACCTGTGTTACTTTGTGTCCAGTGCCTGGTAGGAAGGCACTTGATATAGTTAGATAATATCTTGTTTAGTTAGTGCTCAGACGAGCAGGATTTATTTTGTATTTCGCCTTGTTGTACAAGAGGCTGTTTCTTTGACAAGAATAAAAACACAGGCAAAGCCCTGTTATGACTTTTAATGCACGGTGTCCCTGTCTCTGGCTACAAAGAAACCTCTGTACCAACCTCTCCTGATGCTAAACCCTCACAATATATATATATATATATATATATATATATATATATATATATATATATAGATATATATAAATATATATTTATATATATATATATATATATATATATATATATACAGTGAAGGAAATAAGTATTTGATCCCTTGCTGATTTTGTAAGTTTGCCCACTGTCAAAGACATGAACAGTCTAGAATTTTTAGGCTAGGTTAATTTTACCAGTGAGAGATAGATTATATATATATATATATATATATATATATATATATATATAAAAATCATATTGTCATAATTATATATATTTATTTGCATTGTGCACAGAGAAATAAGTAGGTGGCATTAGTGTCGCAGGGTGCTGTCACCATTCTATGTTTGCTGTATATCTGCAGTCATGGGTGTTCTTGCACCTGCATACATTTTGTATCATTTAGTTGGAATGTGCTGTTCAACTTTTTGTTGTGTTTATGTGATCCATATATGTGGGGTTAGTGACTGCCTCCACTTGTTGTTCTTGCACTCCTCCCATTCTGCCCTGGGTGATTTTAATCAGTTCAATGCTGGATCCTACCATCCCCAGGTATATATGTAGGCTTAGTCCCAGTTCTGGGTGTATGTGCAGCGTAGGTTCCCACCTTACAGAGGTCGCCTTGTCGTGGCAGGTGGGCTAACACTTTTTGATCAAAATGTGCACTAAGAACCTCCCTATTTGTAAGTAGATTTAGCTTTAGTGCATATTTATTTATATTTAGTGGTTTAGGTGGCATTAGTGTCGCAGGGTGCTGTCACCATTCTATGTTTGCTATAGATATATATAGATATATATATATATATATATATATATATATATATATATATATATATACAGTGAAGGAAATAAGTATTTGATCCCTTGCTGATTTTGTAAGTTTGCCCACTGTCAAAGACATGAACAGTCTAGAATTTTTAGGCTAGGTTAATTTTACCAGTGAGAGATAGATTATATATATAAAAAAAAAAAAACATATTGTCATAATTATATATATTTATTTGCATTGTGCACAGAGAAATAAGTATTTGATCCCTTTGGCAAACAAGACAATACTTGGTGGCAAAACCCTTGTTGGCAAGCACAGCAGTCAGACTTTTTTTGTAGTTGATGATGAGGTTTGCACACATGTTAGATGGAATTTTGGCCCACTCCTCTTTGCAGATCATCTGTAAATCATTAAGATTTCGAGGCTGTCGCTTGGCAACTCGGATCTTCAGCTCCCTCCATAAGTTTTCGATGGGATTAAGGTCTGGAGACTGGCTAGGCAACTCCATGACCTTAATGTGCTTCTTTTTGAGCCACTCCTTTGTTGCCTTGGCTGTATGTTTCGGGTCATTGTCGTGCTGGAAGACCCAGCCATGAGCCATTTTTAATGTCCTGGTGGAGGGAAAGAGGTTGTCACTCAGGATTTGACGGTACATGACTCCATCCATTCTCCCATTGATGCGGTGAAGTAGTCCTGTGCCCTTAGTAGAGAAACACCCCCAAAACATAATGTTTCCACCTCCATGCTTGACAGTGGGGACGGTGTTCTTTGGGTCATAGGCAGCATTTCTCTTCCTCCAAATACGGCGAGTTGAGTTAATGCCAAAGAGCTCAATTTTAGTCTCATCTGACCACAGCACCTTCTCCCAATCACTCTCAGAATCATCCAGATGTTCATTTGCAAACTTCAGATGGGCCTGTACATGTGCCTTCTTGAGCAGGGGGACCTTGCGGGCACTGCAGGATTTTAATCCATTACGGCGTAATGTGTTACCAATGGTTTTCTTGGTGACTGTGGTCCCAGCTGCCTTGAGATCATTAACAAGTTCCCCCCGTGTAGTTTTCGGCTGAGCTCTCACCTTCCTCAGGATCAAGGATACCCCACGAGGTGAGATTTTGCATGGAGCCCCAGATCGATGTCGATTGACAGTCATTTTGTATGTCTTCCATTTTCTTACTATTGCACCAACAGTTGTCTCCTCCTCACCAAGCGTCTTACTTATGGTTTTGTAGCCCATTCCAGCCTTGTGCAGGTCTTGTAAAGGATCTGCCAGACACAGCTTCTGTGTCGACGCCCATGGGTAATTTATCTGCACCTGCTCCTAAGTCTGAGAGAGTGACTCCATCTTCCACCACTCAGGCTGGCAGGCTTAGGAGTGGGAGAGCCTATCACAGCCTGGCCAGACGGAGCTAGCTCCCGCCCTCTGTCTATTTATACCTGCATTTCCTGCTCCTCCTTTGCCTGTGATTCTCCTGTTTCCTGGCTCTGCTGCTGCTTGAACTATTTGTCCCTGCTTCATATTGACCCTGGCTTACTGACTACTCTCCTGCTCTGCGTTTGGTACCTCGTACACTCCTGGTTTGACTCAACTCGTTCACTACTCTTGTTGCTTACGGTGTTGACGTGGGCGACTGCCCCATTTCCCTTAGCTTCTGTGTACCCTTGTCCCATTTGTCTGTCGTGCACTTATTGAGTGTAGGGACCGTCGCCCAGTTGTACGCCGTCGCCTAGGATGGGCCGTGCAAGTAGGCAGGGACTGAGTGGCGGGTAGAATAGGGCTCACCTGTCTGTCTCCCTACCCCGTCATTACAGCAAATAAATATATATAATTTTGACAATGTGATTTTCTGTTTTTTTTTTATATAATCTATCTCTCACTGGTAAAATTAACCTAGCCTAAAAATTCTAGACTGTTCATGTCTTTGACAGTGGGCACAAACTTACAAAATCAGCAAGGGATCAAATACTTATTTCCTTCACTGTAGATAGATAGATAGATAGATAGATAGACAGAGAGAGAGAGAGAGATAGATAGATAGATAGATAGATAGATAGATAGATACAGTGGCGTAACTACCGCGGCTGCTACAGGGCCCGCGGCATGAGGGGGCCCGTGTCGCCCGCCGGCATGGGCCCCCACCATGGCCAGAGGCTCCCCTAGCAGCCGCTATGGCTGCTACAGCGGGACGCCACTGAACACTACGGCAGAGCTAGGAGGTATCTCCCCGCTCTGCCATTAAACAATAGACATGTATCCCCTATCCACAGGATAGAGGATACATGTGTGATCGCTGACATTGATAGGAAGAACGGGGGACCGAAAGTCCCCTGAAGTTCTCCATCACAAACCTCGGACTTTTCGCTGACATTGATAGGAAAAACGGGGGACCGAAAGTCCCCTGAAGTTCTCCATCACAAACCTCGGACTTCCGGGGTCTGTCTCGGCAGCTCCGTAGAAATGAATGGAGCGCCGGTCGCGCTTGTGCGCATGCATGACCAGCGCTCCTTTCATTTTTATTGAGCTGTGCAGACGCCGGAAGTCAGAGGTTAGTCATGGAGAACTTCGGGGGACTTTCGGTCCCCCGTTCTCCCTATCGCTGCCAGCGATCACACATGTATCCCCTATCCTGTGGATAGGGGATACATGTCTTTTGTAGGACACACTGTAGGTCACATTTTTTTGGGAGGGGGGACGCTGTATGGCGTTCCCTACAGGGGGGGGCTGTATGGCGTTCCCTACAGGGGGGCTGTATGACGTTCCCTACAGGGGGGGGCTGTATGGTGTTCCCTACAGGGGGAGCTGTATGGTGTTCCCTACAGGGGGGGGCTGTATGGCGTTCCCTACAGGGGGGGGGCTGTATGGCATTCTCTACAGGGGGGGCTGTATGGCGTTCTCTACAGGGGAGGGCTGTATGGCGTTCTCTACAGGGGGGGCTGTATGGCGTTCCCTACAGGGGGGACTGTATGGCGTTCCCTACAGGGGGGACTGTATGGCGTTCCCTACAGGGGGGGCTGTATGGCATTCCCTACAGGGGGGGCTGTATGGCGTTCCCTACAGGGGGGGGCTGTATGGCGTTCCCTACAGGGGGGGCTGTATGGCGTTCTCTACAGTGGAGGGCTGTATGGCGTTCCCTACAGGGGGGGCTGTATGGCGTTCCCTACAGGGGGGCTGTATGGCGTTCCCTACAGGGGGGCTGTATGGTGTTCTCTACAGGGGGGGGCTGTATGGCATTCTCTTCAGGGGGCTGTATGGCGTTCTCTACAGGGGGGGCTGTATGGCGTTATCTACAGAGTGGGCTGTATGGCGTTCTCTACAGGGGGGCTGTTAGCGCCATACAGCCCCCTCTGTAGATAACGCCGTACAGCCCCCCCTGTAGAGAACGCCATACAGCCCCCTCTGTAGATAATGCCATACAGCCCCCCTTTTGAGAACGCCATACAGCCCCCTCTGTAGATAACGCCATACAGCCCCCACTGTAGATAACACCATACAGCCCCCACTGTAGAGAACGCCATACAGCCCCCTCTGTAGATAACGCCATACAGCCCCCTCTGTAGATAACGCCATACAGTCCCCACTGTAGATACCGCCATACAGCCCCCACTGTAGATAACGCCATACAGCCCCCTCTGTAGATAACGCCATACAGCCCCCTCTGTAGAGAACGCCATACAGCCCCCTTTGTAGATAACGCCATACAGCCCCCTCTGTAGATAACGCCATACAGCCCCCTCTGTAGATAACGCCATACAGCCGCCTCTATAGAGAGCGCCATACAGCCCCCTCTGTAGATAGCACCATACAGCCCCATCTCTAGAGTACGCCATACAGCCCCCTATCTACACTATCTACAAGGGGGGGTTGTGTGACACCCAGGGGAGGGGGGACCCCAGTCAAAAGTTTGCTATGGGGCCCAGTCTTTCCTAGTTACGCCTATAGATAGATAGATAGATAGATAGATAGATAGATAGATAGATAGATAGATAGATAGATAGATAGATAGATATAGATAGACAGGGTATGTGCACACACAAAAACAGCTCCTGATTTCCAGAAGCATTTTAAGCCACTCGTGTTTTTTGCTGTGTTTTTTACGGCCGTTTTTGGAGCTGTCTTTCTATAGGGTCAATGAAAACCGTTTTTAGAAAAAGAGGCGTAAAAAAGCACCTCGTCGGAACCGAACGCCGTATTTCCCATTGAAATCAATAAGCAGATGTTTGTAAGCGTTCTGCTTCTGTTTTTTCAGGCATTTTTCGAGGCATAAACCCCCCGAAATACACCTGAAAACACTACGTGTGCACATACCCTTATTGTGCAAAATGCAACACAGAGGGACTGTGCCCAGATGTTTTAGGATCCTAGCAATACCCCAGCTCCACACTTCTGATTCATAACTAGTAACATTACCAATAATATACCAGACAGAAAACACAGGAGGCAGGAGGAAAATAAGAATATATTTTTAAAGTTGTTTAAAAGTTCATAAGTGATGATTCCATATGTGAATGCTAGAATACTATCCGGTGACATCTTCACGGTATCTCCAGCCCGGCACATTTTATGTCACGGTGCCTGTATACTGTTTGGTCTTTCTGATGTTTCTGATGATGAACGTTTAGTGAAGTTGGTAATTCTCATCTTCTTATGAACTTCTGATGTTATTATATCTGGTGGAACTGTGGATGTTGTTTAGCTGTTCATTCCAATGTCTTGATGTTCCAGCAACAGAAAATTGCCCTAAGGAATCTGGATGGCCGAGCCGCTCCTTCTCTGCCGCTCCTCCTGAGACTTTTCGGAATCCACCATTTTCTGTGTGATGTAACTGAATCCACACTCGGCCAAGCTACCTTTATATGATGTCCTAAAGGTGCATTCATTCTCACATAGATATTTTCCCTTTCCATGTCTTGTTCTGTCTCCACATCCTCCTCTTCTTCACTGATTTTATCCAGATCAAAGCAATTTTGGAATCTTCTTAATCCGAAGTTCTCTCGCTTATCTGTATCTCCCATCTCCTCCGTTTCATTCTGTACGCCCTCTGCTTCCTCACCAATCTCTACCTCCTCCTCCTCAGGTATGGGGTCCAAACTGGGACAAAATGAGACCTCTCCAAACTGAGATGGCCGGAATGCTGCCTCTGCCTCCTCAACCATCTGCCTCCATATCTCATCTGGGTATTCTTCCTCCTTCATCCTGGCTCAATCAAAGTGCTCACCAACGCTACAAATACTCAACCGACAACTACAACCATCAAGTGAGTATCTGCCAAGCAGCCCCTTATATAAGGTGAGTGATGTCATAATACCCGACCATTCCATGACATCGTGGCTGGCAACAGCAGTGATTTCAAGGGAAATGACAAGACTTTAAGCGAAATTAATTAATTACAGAGTATTTTAGCATTAAATTATCCACCCCAGCCACTAAAACCTGAACTTAAAGGGAATGCATCATACATTATATTTTTATTTTACTAATTAAAACTAATTATTGAAAAATACTGTATTTCAAATCTTTTTTTTTTCCTGATTGTTATTTTTTTTATTAGTATTATTATTTTTAGGGTCTGCCATCTTGGCTCAGCTGCTGCTCTGAGCTGGTTAAATAACATTTTTAATAATGTACAAAAAACAAAATAATAAAAGTAAAAAAAACACTTTTTCCCATTTTTCGACTAATATAATGTATGAAAACAAAAAAATTAAACGTAAATGGTATCACTGCGTCCGAAAAAGTTCAAACTATTAAATTATCACGTTATTTAACCCCTTCCTGACATTTGACGTATCCATACGCAAAAGTCGGGTAGGGGAAGTATGGAACGGGCTCACGGAGTGAACCCGCTCCATATGCTACAGGTGTCGGCTGTATGTTACAGCCGACACTTCAGAGTAACAAGCGGGATCAATAGCGACCGCAGCATTGAAATCGTTAGAAAGAGGGGGTGGGGGCGTGGCCGGAAGTGGACCTAGGAAGACGTGTTTCTCAGAGCTCCGGTTTTTCTCCTCCCAATCCTCCGCAATCCGGCTCCCCTGAGCTAACAGAGGCCTCGAGCCGGTGATATAAGGAGCCCATACATCAAGAGCTACGCTCTATACTTTGTATGAGCTCATCGGAGCATTTTTGGAATTGCGGCCTAGCGCCGCATGTGAAGCCGCGGCCTCGATTTTTGGGCCGTCCCGTTCGCGGACCATTTTGCGGAGGTTGACTGTGCCGGATTACATACAAGAGTGTACAGCTGCTACCATCTTGAGCTCTGCTTCTGTTCCCTGTGTGGGGGCTTTCACTGGTGCTGTTTGCTGCATTGAGTGGATTCCAGCCAAGTCCCTGAATACATAAGTACTGCACTCTGGACAACTATAACAACTGGGAGAGAAGGTGAGCTTGTGCTCTTTATTATAAGTTCTCCCCTTGTGCCTTCAGCCATATTTGTGTCAACAACAGACCTCCATATTCCTGAGGCCTGCATGTACCTGAGTCCTGGGGCTCACTTGCTGGACTGACTCCTGCTAACATATAACCTGTCTGGCACATAACTATATATGCATACCTGGCACTAAGGGGAATTTTATAGTGCAGCAGACTGATTTGCTGAAAGCTCAACCTCATATATTGCGTTCATCCAGTTACTTAACTGTGCTCTGTTGGCCATTTTAAGTTGTTTGATTGGACTTACATACAAAGAGACAGTCTCACCAGGAAGCTATCAGGAATTAAAATAAATATATGTCCTTATAATTGACAAATTGTCATTGACTGTTCGATTCACATATGACTTTACAAAACCCATGATGTAACAAAAGTTGTTGCACTTATGACTCCTATATAATGCAAGATTAAGTGAACACTCAACATGGTTAAGTATGGCGGTAGCACCGACAGGGACAACAGCTCTAACTCTAAGTCACAAGTCACAAAGGGCGAAATTGATAAATTTATGAAGAAAAGCTCACCAGCAACAGGAGCGATGAGCAAATCTAACCCAGCTAAGTCCTCCCTATTGAGGGTGAGAGAGGACTCCGAGGGTGAACATCGTGATACTATATAGGACAGTGCTATTCTACCTATCTCTAGTTCCTTATTGCAACAAGCCCTCCACAAGGCCTTGGACCCTATAGCACGGGACCTCCAAGATATCAAGCAAGACATTAAACATATCGGAAATAGAGTGGAGGCACTTGAATCATCACAAGCCTCTATGTGTGGCCATGCAACAGTGACTGGAGAGAATTTCAAGACTTGTCAGAAACACTTAAACTCGCTTTTTGATTACGTGGAGGACCAGGATAATAGGGGACGTCGTAACAATACACGACTGCGGGGCATTTCAGACGAGATACCGCCAGAATCCCTCCCATCTACTGCTAAACAGATTGCCCTGGAATTGCTTGGAGAGTCGTATTCTGACGCGATTATTGGAGAAAGAGCACACAGATCACTAAAAGCCCGTCCCAAACCTAACGAACCACCAAGGGATGTTATCTGCCGTATTCTACTTTATAAAACCAAAGATGATATTTTACGTAAAGCAAGAGATAAAGGCTCTATTTGTTGGGAGAATCAGACTATCACTATCTTCCAAGATCTTACACCTATCACCCTAAATAAACGTTGCATACTGAAACTCGTCGGGGGTCTCCCCCTTCTTCTGTAATTTTGGTTTTAATCCACGGTTCTCCTCCGTTTCACCTGGTGGTTCCAACAATCCCGAGGTAGATGTAGTTAATCGGGAACTGTGCACAGTCTGGGCCCAGGTTCAGAAGAACCTAGAGGCGTCCCAGAGCATACAAAAGACACAGGCAGATAGAAGACGTTCTGCTAACCCTTCGTTTGTGGTCGGGGATCTGGTGTGGCTGTCTTCAAAAAATTTGCGGCTTAAAGTTCCTTCCAAAAAATTTGTTCCCCGGTATATAGGGCCGTACAAGGTCATTGAGGTTCTTAACCCTGTCTCCTTCCGTCTGGAGTTACCCCCGTCTTTTCAAATACACAACGTGTTTCATGCCTCCCTCCTGAAACGCTGCTCCCCGTCCTTGGCTACCTCGAGGAAACCTCCGGTCCCTGTTCTCACCCCTGAAGGGGTAGAATTCGAGGTGGCCAAGATTGTGGACAGCAGGATGGTCCCAGGCTCCCTCCAGTACCTGGTCCATTGGAGAGGATACGGGCCTGAGGAGAGGACTTGGGTACCCGCCAGGGATGTTCACGCTGGGGTATTGCTCAGGAGGTTCCATCTGGGTGGAAGGGTAGATTAGGGCTCACCTGTCTGTCTCCCTACCACGCTGACCACAAACTCCTTCCATCCAGTCTACGTCTTTCTCTCAAGAGATGTCTGCACATATGGCCGTCCTGCTCAGCAGTAACCACCAGGGTGCGCTCACGAGCTCAGTCCAGACTTGAGAAGCCAGAGCGCAAGCATGTTGGTGATTGAGCTAATTGGTCCAGAGCACCCTGGGCTATAAGAAGGTCCCAGCCCCATCCTCCCACGCCTGAGCTTTGTTGTTGTATTCCTAGTCTGTCTTGCAAATGGTCCCCTAGTGTTTCCTGCTCCCAGTGTTTCCTGTTCCTGTATCCTGTAAGCTGTATCCTGATCTAGTGCCATGCTTAGCTGTAGCCGTGCTGTGCTGTATACCACGCCTGTCCTGCTTGTTCACACCTGACGCCTACCTGCTGCCTAGTTCCTGCCAAGCCTGCCTTGCTACTGTCCGAGCTGCCACAGGTACCCTATATAAACTATAGACTCTGACCTGCACCCTGTTGGCCAGCTGCCATACCGCCATGGCGATACGGCCCAGTGGGTCCACGAACCCTACATGACAAATACACAATAGAACCAAGCTCGGTACATATATACAGCACCAGAAGCAAGCTCAGTACATAAATACAGCGTCAGAACAAAGTTCAGGTCATATATACAGCACCAGAACAAAGCTAAATACACAAATATACAGCAACAGAACCAATTCAGTACATATATACAGCACCAGAACAAAGCTCAGTATATATATATATATAGCACCAGAACCAAGCTCAGTACATAAATACAACACCAGAACAAAGTTCAATGCACAAATATACAGCAACAGAACCAAGCTCAGTACATATATACAGCACTAGAACAAAGCTCAGTACATATATACAGCTCCGGAACGAAGCTCAGTACATATATACAGCACCAGAACAAAGTTCAAAACATATATACAGCACCAGAACCAAACTCAGTACATATATACAGCACCAGGGGGGGGGGGGGGTGACTTGCATAAAGTGAGGAAGGATGTGTTCCTGCAGAGCTCTGCTGAGCAATTCCTTATCTGCCAACATCTGCCCTTCTGGAGGGGCGAGGGACGAATCATACCCCATTACTGGATCCCCGCTGCTCTGGGGGTCGTTTTGGTATCAGTCTCGGCCGGTTCTGAGAACTTTTGCAATTTGGGCCTTGTGCCCTCATTTGATCCCCGGCCTCGATTTTGAATGGAAGTGCGCGGGCCGCACTCCCGCTGCCCCGGAGGTCCCAGAGTGACACCGGAAGGTGCACTACACACACCGCAAGCTGCAAAAGTGGCTGGACATCATCCTGGAGACTGTGAGTACTGCCAGAGTGGCATAAAATAGTCCTGAAGCAAGGGATAAAGTGCGGCTGCAATTTTGTGAGGCTCCAGGAGTCACAGCTTGTGGCCTACTGCTCACCCACATCACCTCCAGGGCCGTGCATTGCCCTGGGTACATAGACTGTGCAGTACATATGCCTATAGGGAAGCATCTGTGTGGTGCATCTGCCATCAGCCTGACTCTGCAAGGGGGCACACAGCAGCTCAACGGCGCTAAGTTCTATCCAGCATGGCGGCTGGTCCTCCTCTAACGTATATGTAATGACCATGCGGTGATTGCACTCCGCCATTTGTGGGGAAAACTGCGGCACTATCCATTTAAACTATTTTAAGGCTATACGGCTTGTTTGCATGATATGAGATATGGGACGTACGTGTAAGGTTAAGGAGCCTAAAAAGCTGACAGACTTCTTCCACCCTCGTGAGGGAAATATGCCTTAGCATAGCCTGCGCTCTAAAGCTACCATGGCGTGCTCCTCACCAGCTGAAAGCGGCAGCAGCAGAGGTACTCATAGTCCCATTCAGACATCAACAACATCCTTGATGGAAGAAACAATGGCACGTATGTTATCTACACTATGTAAATCTTTTCAGGAAGACTATCAAGTTATGCCTCACACACTACAAGCTGATATACAAAGCATCAGTGATCGTACCCGATAACTTGGAATCTAGGATAGCTGAGCTCACTGGGTCGCACAACGATCTTATTGATAAAGTAAGCAGTATGGAGGATGAGCTGGAGAGACAGGCCTCTAAACTAGCGGATACAGAAGATCGCTGAAAAGTATCTGCCAGACACACCTTCTGTGTCAACGCCCATAGGTAATCAGTCTGCACCTGCTTCTATGTCTGTGAGACTGACTCAATCTTCCACCACCCAGGATGGCAGGCTTAGGAGTGGGAGAGCCTATCACAGCCTGGCCAGACGGAGCTAGCTCCCGCCCTCTGTCTATTTATACCTGCCTTTCCTGTTCCTCCTTTGCTTGTGATTCTTCTCTGCTGGTTTCCTGGCCCTGCTGCAGCTTCTTGAACTACTGACCTTTTGCTTGTTATTGACCTTGGCTTTACTGACCACTCTTCTGCTCTGCGTTTTTGTACCTCGCTCATCTCCTGGTTTGACTCGGCTCGTTCACCTCACTTGGTGCTCACGGTGTTCCCGTGGGCAATTTCCCTGGCTTCTTTGTACCCTTGTCTGTTTGTCTGTCGTGCACCTATTGAGTGTAGGGACTGTCGCCCAGTTGTACCCCGTCGGCTAGGGCGGGTCGTTGCAAGTAGGCAGGGACTGAGTGGCGGGGAGATTAGGGCTCACCTGTCTGTCTCCCTACCCCGTCATTACAATCGCCCTCGCAGAAACAATGTGAGGCTAAGGGGTAGCCTGGAATCCATTTTTAATGACCAGATATTTCTGAAATGGAGAAGGTGCTTGACCGCATTCACAGACTGCCGAAAATTAAGTCTGTGGTTCCCTCACTACCCAGGGATGTTATCACTAGATTTCATTTCTTTCATATAAAGGAGGCCTTCATTAAACGTTTCAAACAACCTTCTCTCCTGCCGGATGCCTGCAGAGATATCACAGTCTTCACTGATTTATCAGCTGCCACTCTTGCTAAAAGGAGGGAATTTGCAGCATCTACAAGACTCTTTTGGGACCGTGGCATACAATATCGATGGGGCTTCCCGGTTAAGCTCCTGGTCCACAAGGATGAGTCTCTCCATGTTCTTTAATCTCCGGCACAGGCGGCGAAAGCCATCAAGGATTGGAACTTAATACCTCCCACTTCTCCTCACACATCTGCTCAAGGAACTTCTCCTCGTGGTCCCGCAAGGATTGAGGAGGAATGGCGGGAAGTACCGGGCCGTGTGATTAATGTTGGTCCATTTTCTTATGCGTGTGTAGAATGCATATTTTCCTCTCAGGTGATACCCACGGTCAGGCTGTGGAAGCTGTTGTACAAGATGGACTGGCAAGGACAGTTTGGAGTAGCTATTGATCTTTCTTCAGTGCCTGCTTTATCTTGATATTTTTGCCTCCTGTTCATCCTCCCACCAGTGGGGCGCTTGACAGGATATGTTCTTAGAACTGTTATGACAAGCCTTTTATAAGTTGATAATGTGAATACAAGTCCCTATAGTGGCGGAGTGTCCTCTCTGCCTGTGCACTTTTAGTGCTTCTTTAAATATCCCACCCCCCCATCACACTTTGTTTGTTAGGGTCATAGGTGTATATGTATGGCTATATACGTATACCCCAGAATTATGCCCTCACTCCTTTGGCTAACACATCTAATGTGTGGACATGTTGCACACTGTTTTTATATGCTGTTTATCTGTTGTGGTGGTGATGTCTTTTGTAATATGACTGGTACTAATACTTACATCTTTTTCTTTATGGATCAGGTACGCCTTGCTTTTACTTGTTTAAGATGGTGTTTAAAATTCTCTCCCTGAATGCTCATAGGCTTAATAGCCCATATAAAAGATCTAGTTTGTGGAAGGAAGCCTTACAATCACGGAGTGACATTATCTGTGTCCAAGAAACTCACTTCAAACATTCTGCCCCGCCTAAATGTTCACATGCCCGTTTTCCCTCATATTTTCACTGCAAATAATGAGAGTAAGAAAGCTCGGGTGCTCTTAGCAATTAAGGATACACTGGCCTTTTCCTATAGGGATTCATGGGCAGAGGCACAAGGGAGATACTTGATTATCACCTGTGATATCAATAACAAAACATACACCTTAGTTGGGGTATATGCCCCCAATCAAAGACAAATCTATTTTCTTAATAAGCTTCTTAAGTTAGTAAATAAGGTCAAACAGGGATCCCTTATAATGTGTGGAGATTTTAATATTACATCTTATCCTGACATGGACTCTACGGATGTGGTTGGTAGGGGCAAACCCTCCATAGCACAGTTACTGAAAGAAGAACACTTGCATGATATATGGAGATACTTACACCCTGGGGAAAGAGATTACACTTACTTCTCCCATACCCATAATTCTTACACGAGAATAGATATGTTTATTATAGATAGTGAATTGGTGCAAGCAGTGGAATCAACTTCTATTGGACATATTACATGGTCTGATCACGCACCAATTTTACTCACTGTTTTAGAAAAATATAATTTCCAAAACCATAGACCATGGCGTATGAATACATATCTTCTGAATATGCCCAAACACAAGGAAACCTTAGCAGCAGCTATTCAAAGTTACTTTGAAATTAACTCATCCCCTGAAATTCCTGCATCCACACTTTGGTGCTGCCACAAAGCAGTTATACGTGGAGAATTTATTAAATTAGCAGCTTTCGAAAAGAAGCAGAGAGAGTCGTGTAAACACTCCATACTGACTCAGTTATATCACCTGGAGCGCTTGAATAAGTTGAAGCCTAATGCCCAAATTGTGGGCCAGATTAGAGAACTTCATAAACAACTTCACTTATTGATGTTGTACAAATGCGAAATGGCTTTGAAACGGATGTAGGCACATTTCTATGTAGCTGGAGATAAAGCTGGGTACACTTATTAGGAGAGTTAAAAAATATCAGGCCAGGAGTACAATAGGTTTCATTGATCACCCTACAAAAGGCAAAGTTCATAATCCGGTGGATATTGCTGATGCATTCGTTGCATACTATGAGAAGTTATACTATTTAAACACAGATGAGACGGTTCCCCAGCCTACACACAAGCTGATTGAGGAGTTCCTTCGCGGACTAGATCTCCCAAAGCTAGATGACTTACAAACAGAATCTTTAAATGCTCCGGTATCAGTAGAAGACATAGGGAAAGCTATTAAAACCTCGAAAGCCCCGGGTCCTGATGGGATTCCGGGAGAGTACTATAAAACTTTTCCTGACCTTTTATCAGACGCTTTGGCCCAAGTGTTTAATGCCTCAGTACAAGTGGGTTCCTTCCCTAAGGAAATGCTGGCAGCTACAATTATTGCCTTGCCAAAACCTGGGAAGCCGCCAACATCACCACGTAATTTTAGACCAATATCTCTGTTGAATACGGATTTGAAATTGTTTGCAAAAATCTTGGCCCTTAGGTTGGACACTCTCCTTCCCTCACTAATAAATGTAGACCAAGTTGGGTTTGTCAAGCACAGACAAGCTACTGACGATACTAGGAGAATGATAGACTTAATTCATATTGCTCAGTCTTCTTCTGTACCCACTGTGTGCCTCTCCTTGGATGCCGAAAAGGCTTTTGACAGGGTTCACTGGGGCTTCCTGTCACAGGTTCTTACTAAATTTGGGTTTGTGGGGTGGATCCATAGAGCTATAATGTCAATGTATACCTTACTTTCAGCCCAGATTTTCATATCAGGGATAATCTCCAAATCCTTTTGCTTGTCAAATGGTACAAGACATGGATGCCCCCTTTCACCGCTAATCTTCATTTTGATAATGGAGCCATTTGCTTCGTCTATAAGATCTCACCAGAATGTCATAGGTATTTCCGTCGGTAATGTGCAGCATAAAATTGGACTGTATGCTGATGATGTGATCTTGACTGTAACCTCCCCAGTTCAATCTCTTCCTCATGTCCTGGCGAGTATAGTCGCCTTATTATAAAATTAATGACTCCAAATCTGCAATGTTACCAATTCACGTTTCTAAGTCTCTTAAAAAACATTTTTCTAAACTATTTCCATTCAGCTGGGCGGAAGGCCATATATCTTACCTAGGCATTAAGCTTATGGCTAAATCGGCGGATACGGTTGCCTTTAACTTTAAAGATCTCTGTTCCTCCATTAAGGCTCAAATTCAGCAGGTCTCTGATGTTATTATATCATGTGTGGGTAGGATAAACCTAGTAAAGATGTGGCTCATGCCGAAGATTCTTTACTATTTGAGAACTATCCCTCTACAAATACCATTGAGGGTTATTACTGATTTACAATCCACACTTCTTAAATTTGTATGGGCGAATAAAAGAGCTCGTATCTCTAAAGCTTTAATGACCACCCATGTGTCTAGAGGTGGCTTAGGTGTACCAAATATCTATCTGTATTACATGGCCGCTGCCCTGGCGGCGGTTAGGTATTGTTGGGACCCGAAGGTTAAAACTCAGTGGACACAAATAGAGAGTGTCCATACATTTCGATCAGATATTAAAGCTATCTTACTGGGTGTTTTGGTAAGTTCGCAAACTGACCTCAGCTCTTTACCTACGACTAGGCATATGATTCAGATGTGGAGCAAAGCGGTTAAGGTATATAAAGTGTATCATTGTTCCCTAATGAAATGCCCATTCATATATCTTTCCCACTGGATACCTAATTTAGACCTCTCGGTGTGGTGCCAAGCAGGCATACAGCAGATATCTGACCTGTTTGATGGATTGCAATTAAGCTTATTTGCGGACTTACAGGCTAAATTCCATATCTCGAATACTCACTTGTTTATGTTCCTGCAAGTTAGGCACTTTCTTCAGAGGGGTTCAGCAGCTCTCCAGGCCTCTGGACCGTCTTCGGTGTTTCAAAGATTCTTGGATTCGGATATTACATCGCTGAAAGGTTTGGCCTCAGCTTACTTGTCCTTAAACACCCACAGCTCATTTCTCAAATTGAAATACATGTCTCAGTGGGAGACGGATATGAGTCGGGAGTTCTCGGAGGAGGACTGGAGGGCTGCTTTACATCATTCACATAGGATATGCAAATGTGTCAATCATATAGAAGCCGTTAGGAAAATTCAGTTTCGTTGGTACCTCACACCTGTGCGGCTCCAACATATGCAAGCCGGGGCTTCTCCTTTGTGTTGGAGGGAGTGTGGAGCAAGGGGCACATTATTTTATCTATGGTGGACATGTAAATCAGTCTACCCATTCTGGGAGCATATCTTCCGCTACATATCAGAATTAATGGGAGCAGAACTTTTACCTTCCCCTGCATTGGCTTTATTGGATATGCAGATGGATGAGATCCCTTTAGAATATAGGTGGCCAATAAGCCATATTCTTATCGCTTCCAGATTCCATATAGCCAAGAGATGGACAACAGCTGAGGCTCTGAATCTCTCGGAGGTGCTAAACAGGGTTTATCTTCACTTCTATTACGAATTGCACTTTGCTACATCTAAGGGTATGTGCACACGATAACCCGCTTTTACGTCTGAAAAGACAGACTGTTTTCAGGAGAAAACAGCTGCGTCGTTTCAGACGTAAAAGCTCCTCCTCGTATTATGCGAGGCGTCTTTGACGCCCGTAATCTTGAGCTACTCTTCATTGACTTCAATGAAGAACGGCTCAAATTACGTTGCAAAGAAGTGCCCTGCATATAATGTATATAAGTGTCCTGCACTTCTTTGCCGAGGGATTCAATTTACGCGTCGTCGTTTGACAGCTGTTAAACGACGACGCGTAAATGACAGGCCGTCGGCACAGTACGTCGGCAAAACCATTCAAATGAATGGGCAGATGTTTGCCGACGTATTGTAGCCGTATTTTCAGACGTAAAACAAGGCATAATACGCCTCATTTACGTCTGAAAATAGGTCGTGTGAACCCAGCCTAAAGGTTATAGGCAGAAGTGTTTGTCTCAATGGGCCCCTTGGACGGAGTTACCCCATGTTCAACTTCTGCTCGGTAATAACTCTGTCACTCTGTGAATGTACCTGTGTTAACTTATACATGGTGTTCGTATCCTGTATCATCCTGTTCCTTTTTGACATCTCATATGTATAATTGCTTGTATTTATCACCGCCACTCTTTGTATGTCTGTTTTTATGTTTGTATGTCTGTTAATACGTCAGTATGTCAACGTCCGAGGCACATTTCTGATATCTAAAGGTGCAAGCTTTTTCTGTGTTCTGTATACAACACTGTGAGACTGTATCATTGGGATGTTGTATATTTTTGTATTGTACTTTGGAAAAATAAAAACCAATTGAATTTCATATGTGGGCAGCGATGTCAGGGGCTTCCCCAGAGTCCCGGAGCAGAGCCGATACTAGCGCTCTGCCTGAGACTCCAGCTCTGGGGAAGCACCAGACATCGCTGTCAATAAGTGGACAGCGATGTCAGGGAATTCCACAGAGTCCTATAATTCTTCATTCTATTAATATCACCAAGAATAAACAATAATGGATCCATTATGATTTATACCTTGACATTTCAAATAAATTTGATAATATTTTTTCAATATATGAAAAGCTTAAGAAAATCGCAGAGAAGATAGATCAGGAAGCTTGGGCCTTTAATCATTTAAGCTAGAAGGCAACTCTCTGACTCTTTGGCATAGGGAAAGCTGGTATGACCATCATGACTCAGGAACCTCAATAATCTCTTTGATTTTCAGCGCAGACGGGACAGTAGACAAAGAGTGGAATAGGTTTCTTTTAGATTTGCCTTAGAGCTAAACCCAGGGGTTGATTCAGAGAATATTAAATCTTTACTTAAAAATGCCCCATAGAGTATATGAACTTTCAGAAGGGAATCCCCAGGTTGCATCCCCGGAGTAGACTTCAAAGCATCATCTAACTTTTATCTTATAGGGATTTCTGACTCATGGTGCCATAATTGATAGGCAGAAGAGTAGTAGTACAAGGTCAGGGCTGGCAGAGTTCATGCTAATACTGGTAAACACACACAGGTCAGGGCAGGCAGCGATCAATAAATGTAGTCATAAAACAGTACAAGTCAATCCAAAATAGCAACAAAATACCTTCATAATAACCACAGGAACGGTTCCATACAGTTGGCACTATAGAATCTACTGATTGTAACCACATATAAATTGTACTGTGAGAACTCCCAATAAAATCCACATCGTAAATGATGACATTCTAGAATAATTCCCACTATGATTTATGCAAAGTGACTGTATATTTCTTGGTGTGTCGCAAAATGATAATCAAGTTTCTGAGCTTTTAGGAGTGGCACAACACCAGGTTGGGAAGCATAGATAAAGGAATAGAAGCAGAATATCTCATATTTTTCCAGTAGGTTAACAAACAATAGGAAACCGATACCATGCTGATATGATGTAGGAGGTTGGTTAGTTAAAATTGAGGGCACCAAAATATGGTATCTTCAAAATGCCACCACTATAAGTAGAAGATGTCACAACCAGCAGAGATCCATAATAAGAGGAGCTTCCCTTTAATTGTCTTCTCAAAAATAGTACCTAGTGTTTGTTAACCATAACCCCTTAATGACTGCCCACCGTCTTTTGACGGAAACCGGTGCAGGTGCTTAATCTACAGCGACGTCTTTTGGCGCTGCTGTAGAAGAGGCTGATGAGCGCTCCTGTGAGCACTCATCCTCTAAGCAGGAACTGTAACTTAAAGCTCTTGAACTGAGAGCAGCCTCCTGAATATAGCTTGGATTGGAAAACATTCCGACCACAGCTGTTTAACCCTTTGATCGCCGCGGTCCGTTCCGAGGCATGATCAAAGGGGACTCTCCTCTGCGATCGAAGACTACGAAAAACCGTATGCAGTCAGCCGTGGGGACCTACAGAGGACCCCAGGGCGGTCTGTTCTGTTTGCCTGCTGTTGTTGCACATTATGTGTTGCCCTAACAGCAGCCAGTGTCATAGTGACACAGAAGATCATGTATTAACATATAAGAGTATGCTAATACATTACAAGTAAAAAATAAATTTTTTAATAAAGCTATCCCTTAACCCCTTCCCGCACCTTCTGTTAATGCACGTCAAGGTGTGCAGTAACTTTGCGCACCTTGACGTGCAGTTACGTCTGTATTTTGACAGTTAACCGCTGCGCGACGCTACACAGCAGTGCCGGTTAACAGTGCAGGGTGTCTGCCCTGCATTCTCAAGGGGTCACTTTTGGGGGATTTCCACTGTTTTGGTCCCTCAGGGGCTTTGTAAATGCGACATGGCACCCAAAAACCATTTCAGCTAAATTTGAGCTCCAAAAGCCAAATAGCGCTCCTTCTCTTCTAAGCCCTGCTGTGGGTCCAAACAACAGTTTATTACAACATATGGGGTAATTCCGTAATCGGAAGAAATTGCATTACAAATACTGGGCTGTTTTTTCTCCTTTATTCCTTGTAAAAATTAAAAGTGTCTACGTTTCACAGACTAATTCAATACATTTAGCAAAAAAACTGTGGGGTCAAATTGCTAACTATACCCCTACATAAATTCCTTGAGTGGTGTAGTTTCCAAAATGGGGTCACTTTTCTGTTTTTGTTTTTTTTACTGTTTTGGCACCACAAGACCTCTACAAACCTGACATGGTGCCTAAAATATATTAAATAAAAATAAGGCCCCAAACTCCACTAGGTGTTTCTTTGATTCTGAGGGCTGTGCTTCAGTCCAGTAGCGCACTAGGGCCACATGTGGAAAATTTCTAAAAACTGCAGAATCTGGACAATAAATATTGAGTTGCGTTTCTCTGATAAAACCTTCTGTGTTACAGAAAAGACTGTATTAGAAATAAATTTTGGCAAAAAAAAAAGGAAATTTGTACATTTCACTTCTACATTGCTTTATTTCCTGAGAAATGCCTATGGGGTTAAAACACTTTCTGAATGATGTTTTGAATACTTTGAGGGGTGCAGTTTTCAAAATGGGGTGATTTATGGGGACTTTCTAATATATAAGGCCCTCCAAGCCACTTCAGAACTGAACTGGTCCATGAAAAAATTGCCTTTTGAAATTTTCTTGAAAATGTGAGAAATTGCAGCTAAATTTATAAGCCTTGTAACGTCCTAGAAAAATAAAAGGACGTAAAAAAATGATGCAAACATAAAGTAGACATATGGGAAATGTGAAATAGTAACTAGTTGGTATGTTATTACTGTCTGTCTTACAAGTAGATACATTTAAATTGAGAAAATGGTAATTTTTGCACATTTTCTCAAAATTTTGGTGTTTTACAATATGTCACGAGAAAACAATCTCAGAATCACTTGGATAGGTAAAATAATTCCCAAGTTATTTATACATAAGGAAACACATGTCAGATTTGAAAAAATCTGGGGCGTGGCTAGCGGGCAAGATGGTCGGATGCGCCTGAGCTGCTCTCCAGGGGACCGCTGCTTATCCTGCCATAATCTTGTGCTGACAGCATGCTTTGGTGGTACTGAGTGACCGGAACAGGACCACTATACCCCTGACTATCCCCGGGCCGACTTTGAAGCGTCTACCCGCTTCCAGCACCGAGCACTCACCGAGTGAAGTACGGACCGCATGCAGCTGCGGCCTAGCTGTCCCCACTGAGCACTACCTCCAACAGGGAAATCCTGCACCGCACTGCTCACATCCTGTCTGCTCTGCCTGAGGCCTTGATCCGACACATCACAGCAGGAGCTGTTGTTACAACAGGTACCGGACACTCACCCTTCAGGGACTGGGCTATTATTGAGTGCATGGCATTACACATCGCGACCGGATTGTGAAAACAGAGGTGGGGCGCAGAGGGGTGAAAGAGGAGGCCGAGATCCTGAGAAATGCTATGGTATTGACCAGCACTAACCTACTTTAACCCAGTGATCCTCAGTAATAGCAGCAGGAGGAATAACCAGGAAAGTCAATTAAGTCCTGTATTCGATAGGCCTGAATAGCCTGTCTCATCCTCAGCTGCGCAGATCCTCTGCACTTTGGAGCTTCATTCGTTACCCTGCTACTCTACAAGATCACCTTGATAATTTATCGCTAGCTGCTTACTTCTTAAATAAACAACATGCACAGATCTAAACTTCAACCCGCTATGGATAAGTTGAAAGAATATGCTCATACAGACAATGACGACACTACCTCCACTCCTCGTGCAACACGTTCCACGCAGGGAAAAACGCGAGATGGCGACTCCCAATCACGGGATAACACTGAACCTGAGATGGATCCCGAACCTACTTTACGCCAAGTATCTGCTCAATTGCTGGCGGCCATAAACACCTGTAAAACCTTGCTGACAGGTAAAATTGATGAAATAAAGAGCGACGTCACCTTATTACGACAAGATGTGCAAAACCTGCGGGGTCGCATTGGAGAAATAGAAGACAGAGTCTCCCGGACGGAGGATAAGATTTGTCCAATGATAGCTACACTCTCCTCCACCACTCGTAAATTGGAAGCCGAGCACTCCAAAATGGACGATCTAGAAAATAGAATGCGTCGCAATAACCTGCGCATTATTGGTCTTCCTGAGAAAACAGAGGGGCAAACCCCGGAATCCTTCGTTGAAACATGGCTTAAAACCACCTTAGGAGACACGTCCTTCTCCTCATGCTTTATTGTTGAAAGAGCACACAGAGTCCCAGCCAAACCTCCTCCTCCAGGTGCAAGTCCTCGACCATTTTTGGCTAGACTGCTGAATTATAGGGACCGGGATACGGTTCTCCGCCTTGCTCGTCTGAAGGGACCGTTAAAGCACAACAACTCAACCGTCTCTATATTTCCTGATTTTTCCGCTGAGTTGCAGAAGCAGCGTGCCACTTTTATCGAAGCGAAGAGGAAATTTCGTGATCGTGGCATTCCTTACTCGATGTCTTATCCAGCTCGTCTCCGAATTGTGGCCGATGGGAAGGTGATCTTCCTGTATACTCCAGGAGAAGCAACTGAATGGCTCTAGATGGATCCGCATCAACCCTGATTAGGACGCTGGGTGACGTACTGCATATATGAGGGTATTGCGGGATGTATTACCATTCATTTTGCAATTTAATCTCCTCCTTACCAGGGGAGTAAAAACACAGGGGAAATATTTCTATATAGACGGCCGAGAGTCATCTATCTCACAATATAGTGACACAAAATGCCCATCTATATAACACACATCCTGAGCTATAGACCACTTAGGCCGACACTCATTACTTTTATATTAAGGTCTTACGGTTACTCACACCGAATATGCTCTGTCACATGTCTGACAATATCATGGTCAGACATTCCCCATTTATCTTAAAGTTCAACCCTGATGCAACACCTTCTTAGGGTTCTTATGTTTTTGTTCCTCAGTAATACCCTGATATGGTATTATGTTCTAATGTTATTAGCCTATGTCGCAAGTCAACTCAATGTCTCTTATGGTCATTTTAATGTTCTGTATATATGCACTTACTGTCTCTATTGGTTTTCATGGCTCAAACCTTAAAATGTGTATCATGGAATTTACGTGGTCTGGGAACCCCCCATAAACGTGCATCAGTGTTCTCCCACTTGAGGCGATCCAGCCCCCATGTCATCGGTTTACAGGAGACCCACCTCACCTCCAAAAAATCCGATTATTTAAAGAAACCCTGGATTCAATGGTCCTGCCATTCATATCATACCTCTTACTCCAGGGGGGTATCAATTCTTATACATAGATCTATACGATGGAACTCCATTCAGACCTGTAGAGACCCTGAGGGAAGATTTGTTTTTGTATATGAGGAAATTGACACCAAACCTTATGTGCTTATATGTCTTTACAACCCACCGCAAGCGAATTTGTACGTAATCCAAGCGGCTATTACTTTTGCACATCAATTCCCGACCTCCTTTATCCTATGTATGGGGGATTTCAACCAGGTTATGCACTTATCTCTAGATAGATTTGGAGCTTCCTCATCCCCACCCACCCCTAATCCTACTCCTTTATGTCGGTTGATGGACAGTGTGGGCTGGATCGACCTCTGGAGGACTCACCATCAGGGAGAGGTGGAGTACACTTGTCATTCGACAGGACGACACACATTATCTAGGATAGATTATTGTTTTGGTTCCCCTAATGTATCTATTTACGTCTCTCAGATTGTACATGATATTAGGGGTATATCTGACCATAGCCCAATATTACTCCATTTGACATTTCCAGACAGATGTATACTGACCAACTGGAAGTTTCACCCCTTCTGGTTAAAACTAATTGATTCGTCGGATCGCATACCAGATCAGATTGATCAATTTTTACAAATCAATGATTCGTCACTAACTCATACATCACGCTGGGACTCATTCAAGGCGTACTTTAGAGGTTGTTTGAGATCGTCCATATCATATATTAAGAAAACCTCAGCTCGGGTGGAGAGGGAGTTGGAGGAACAGGTCTTGGCAGCTGAAACTCAATATGTCGCAGACCCCACTGATACTCACAAAATGGCCTGGTTAAGTCTGACTCAATTATATAAAAGACAGCTTCATCTTAAATCTAAGCGCAAACTATTCTTTACCAAACAATATTATTTCGAAATGGGGAACCAATCTAGTCAATTACTGGCCCATCTTGTTAGACAAGCTAATGGGACTAACTCAGTGTTAGGAATTCGAGACTCCGGCGGATCAATTATTACGGAAGTGGAACGCATTACATCTCGATTTAAAGAATTCTATACTGAGTTGTATAGTTCCTCCACCTCTCATTCTAAGGCTGATAGTTTAGAATACCTAAATGATCTCACATTTCCAACTCTGTCACCTGAACAGCAATCTATGTTAGATACCCCCTTTACACTCGAAGAAATACAAGAAGCCATCAGTGATATGGCTATCAACAAATCCCCTGGCCCGGATGTCCTTCCAATTGAGATATACAATAGATACATGGATAAAATAGCCCCATTTTTACTAGAAACCCTTAGCCAGGCGTCTCAACTACATGCTCTCCCTTCTACGTTCTATGACACTACTATTATAGTTCTTTTAAAACCAGGTAAAGACCCTCTGGATTGTGGTTCATATCGACCTATATCGTTAGTCAATGTAGACTATAAAATACTGACAAAATTATTAGCTAAAAGACTGAATGGTGTTATCCTTACCATCATACATGCAGATCAGACTGGATTTATGCCAGGGAAATCTACTAGCATTAATATTAGGAAGGTACAGGCTATTACACAATTGGGTAGGGCACATGATATGCAGTGGGCAATTGCCTCTTTGGATACCATGAAGGCTTTTGACTCGGTGGAATGGCCGTTTCTATGGGCCTGTCTGGAATGCTTTGGCTTCGGTCCTCAATTTCGTCAATGGGTTGAGTTAATATATAAATCCCCTAAGGCTAATGTGGTGGTCAATAACGTTCCTTCTCTTCCCTTCTCCCTTTTTAGAGGTACCCGACTGGGATGTCCCCTATCACCAGCTCTGTTTGGCGATTAGGCTTCGAGCCTCCCCGGATCTTACTGGTATAAGCTGGAAGGGTAGAACTTCTGTGGTAGGCCTATACGCAGACGATATGGTCCTTTTTCTAGATAACCCAAACTACTCGTTCCATGTGGCAGCAAAGCTACTTGACAAATTTTCACAATATTCAGGACTGAAGGTTAACTGGCAGAAGTCGGCCATTTTATATACAGCTAGACACCCGACTCCAGACCCGTCTATGTCACAATATGGCCTTGAAACCGTCTCTAGATTTAAATATTTAGGCATAACTATAGTACAGGATAATAACCAGACCCGAGATACGTCATTAACCCCATTGTTAAATAAGGTTGGTGAAAAATTAAAAAAATGGTCTAAACTACCGTTATCTGTGGCAGGTCGTATTAACTTAGTCAAGATGGTGATTCAGCCTCAATGTAACCATACATTGCAATATATGCCTGTTGTAGTCCCCATATCGTTCTTTAAATCCCTTAACACCTTAATCATACAATTCATATGGGGCTCCTCCATGTCTAAACTCAATTTGGCCACATTACAACGACCAAAAAGTGAAGGAGTAATGGCCTTGACGGATTTTTACTTGTACTACCTGGCTGGTCAACTTCGCAATATCCGGGATTGGATGCGAGATTCACCTCTATCTGACACAGATTATTACCTAGCTTCCCTGGTTATGGGACGTAGCCTGATCAGTTTCCTGGAATACCCTAAGTTTACTCCCCATACTGAACTACTTCCTATGCATGTTCTGGCACTGGCGGTTTGGCGTGCATCCAAAAAATTACTCACTTACACTGATACGGTTCCAGAGATTCCTCTGTGGCATAATCCTACATTACCACATATTCAATTATTGGACGATATACAGGGGGTGGCAAGATATGGGCATTGCTTGTTTGGGAGATATGTATGATAATGGTTTGATACTTACATTTCTACAGGTCAAAGAAACGCATCAAACTCCAGACTTGCAATGGTTTAAATATCTGCAATTACGCCATGCCATACAGACTCAATTCCCACCTCATTCCTCACTCATATCAGCATACCCTCTTATTGGCATACTAAAATCACAGGGTCCTAAGGTTCTTATTTCGGCTCTATATACCCATCTGATTCTAGCTAAAATCAATTCTGCTCCACTTCCGGTTCTGACTAAATGGAAATCGCAGATACCAGACCTTTCTTCGGAAGATCTGACTAACATCTTACACTCACACTTAACAGTATCCCCGGCTATAAATAATAAAGTTATTCAGTTATATATCATACACCAAGCTTATCTCACCCCGGTTAGATTACACCGTATGGGCAGACTACCCACTTCAGCATGCCACAGATGTGCGCAACTAGAAGCAGATTTTTGGCACCTAATGTGGGAATGTTCATTCATATCAATATTTTGGACAAAGGTTTATGAGGTTATTACTCCATTATTGCCTAGCCCTCTATTGTTCTCTCCGAAAATAGCTTTACTGGGACTCATAGACGAAGAACACTGGACACATCACACTGGTATTTTTATAAAATAAATTTTATTTCTAGCTAGGAAGACAATAGCTATGCATTGGATGGCAGACACAGCTCCATCAATAGCCTCGTGGAAATCGCTGGTTGATACTGTAGTTACTTACGAACAACTGGTATATTCCCACAGGGGTTGTCCAGACAAATTTCAGGGAGTGTGGGGTCAGTGGTTGGATGTCAGGGCCGTTAGCCCTCATATCATGGCAAGATAAATCAACTTCCATACTCCCAAGTAAGATATGGGATATTGATAATGTCCATGATGTTATAATGCGACATAGGTGACTTGTTGTTTTGTTCTATTTGGTTAACGTTTTCGGTTAATGTATACGAAATAAATTAATAACACTCCTGCATTTCCTTATGTGGTCAGCAATTGGAAGTTCTGTTAACATACTACATGTAAATATATGTCAATGATGATATCTAAGCTGTATATGCAATGTCATTGCTGATACTGTCGTGTATTATCCAATTGCTGAAATACCTTGTATGTGATATTTTGAATAAACGAATTTAAAAAAAAAAAGATTTGAAAAAATCTGCTTCGTCCTCAAGGCCAAAACGGACTCAGTACTGAAGGGGTTAATGGGATTAAAACAAAATATGTAACAAAAAGTAAATAAATTACAAAACACCTACCCATATTCGGTATCTACACGACCGTAATAACGTGAAAAATGTATTTAACAGGTTATTTAGCGTGAAACATGAACGGGATAAAAAATAAACAAAAAAGACAATGCCGAAAATCGCTTTTTCCTACATTCACACTGTAAAAATAAATGATATAACTTACACAGTGATTGTTTTTTACCCCCCAAACTGCGCAGAAAAAAAAAAAAAATTTCCCGCATAAAACAAGGCCTCCTACAGCCACGTCAGTGAGAAAATAAAAAAGTTATGGCTGCTGAAAAGCAGAGAGGCAAAAACTGAAAAATTTAGCTGATCATTAAAGGGAACCTGTCACCATCATTTCACCTATTGATCTTTACTTATCCCTCACTGGCCGCTGCTATAAAAAGTTCATTGTCGTTATCACTTCTCCTAAACTCCTCCGCCGACTGTAAATAACGGTCTGCAAACATTTTGCGCCTTTTATCGTATTAATCCGGTGTCCATTTATGCGCGCACCCCAGAAGAGGACATCAATGCACAGGATTTTGTGTGCTGGGGGAAGTCGAGGAGCTGTCAATCAAAAGTAAGGAGGCGAAGTAAACTCAGAAAGACTTGAGGAATGAAGATTTGACTCTTTTCAAACGAAGATATGACTTATGCTCATTAGCATATGGTGAGGCAACACTAACTGAATAGTAAAGCTATAGAGCTGGCTAAGAAGACAATTATAGGTTATATAGAAATGATTTTTCACCCACTACCACCAGATATTGCTGGTTTAATAGGTGAAATGCTGGTGACAGGTTCCCTTTAAGGCCTTTTCAGGCCCGGGTATTGAGGGGTTAATAGGTCCACTATCTGATGATGTCATCATCTGTAAACTGCTATGTTTCTCACCAGAGAAGTGGATCCTCTAATCAGTTTGGACCTGGCAAAACTAGGGTGCAGAGTCCAAGGTATCTTCCTGTTCCTACGCCCTTAACCCCCAAAAGGAGATATGGACTTTCATGGTCAGATTCCTAGTTTGTGGTACCGAGAATAGTCACCGATTGGCGGCAGGACCAATGATACAACTTTAGCCTATTTAGGAAGGGGTCATAGCCAGTGGCGGATCCTCATATGGGCGTTTCAGGCGGCCGCCCGGGGCCCAAGGCTGCACGGGGGCCCATAGCTGCCCAAACCGCACACAAGTGAAAAAAAACTCTGCCGGCCGCATTCTAGCGGTCATCGGTCCCACGTGCTGCTGCTGATGAAGAGGAGGGGGAGGGGGTGCAGGGGGAGTCATTTGCGGCCAGGGAACAGGGGCACAGCACATCAGCTGTAGAGAGCAGACTGTCAGAGATTGTGATTGGCAGGTGCTGGAGTCTCCCTGACAGTCAGCTCCTCTGTGCTGCTGTGCACTGTCCCTCCTGTTTAAATCTCCAGCAGCTGCCTGATAACGGCAAAACTGAAACTAGAGGGTGAAGGACCTGTGGTGACGTCACAGTCACATGATTAAGGTCCTGGAGGCTGCCAGAGACAAGCACCGCAGAGGATGAGACTGTGGTAAGTGTGTGTGTGTGTGTGTGTGTTTATGTGTGTGTGTTTATGTGTGTGTGTGTGTGTGTGTGTGTGTGTGTGTGTGTGTCATAATGTAAGTCTATATAGTGTGTGCTGTGTATATAGTGTGTGCTGTGTATATAGTCTATATAGTGTGTGCTGTGTATATAGTCTATATAGTGTGTGCTGTGTATATAGTGTGTGCTGTGTATATAGTCTATATAGTGTGTGCTGTGTATATAGTGTGTGCTGTGTATATAGTGTGTGCTGTGTATATAGTCTATATAGTGTGTGCTGTGTATATAGTGTGTGCTGTGCATATAGTGTGTGCTGTGTATATAGTGTGTGCTGTGCATATAGTGTGTGCTGTGTATATAGTGTATATAGTGTGTGCTGTGTATATAGTGTGTGCTGTGTATATAGTGTGTGCTGTGTATATAGTCTATATAGTGTGTGCTGTGTATATAGTGTGTGCTGTGTATATAGTCTATATAGTGTGTGCTGTGTATATAGTGTGTGCTTTGTATATAGTGTGTGCTGTGTATATAGTCTATATAGTGTGTGCTGTGTATATAGTGTGTGCTGTGTATATAGTGTGTGCTGTGTATATAGTCTACTATATAGTGTGTGCTGTGTATATAGTGTGTGCTGTGTTTATAGTGTCTATAATGTAAGTCTATATAGTGTGTGCGTGTAGTGTGTGTGGTTTGAATATATAGTGTGTGGTGTTAGTGTGAATTGTATATAGGGTGTTTCATCTCACATTTTTTGTGTGTGAAATAATTTCCCACCCATAGAGCCCTCTGCAGTAAATCAGATGCTCTGAACCCCCCCCCCCCCCCTGCAGTATAATCTCCCCCATGGAGCCCTCAGTAGTTATTATACTGCAGGGGGGGGGGGGGTCAGAGCGTTTGATTGACTGTAATACGTCCGTGCAACGTGCGTGCTTTTTACGCGTGTCATACGGACCTATGCAAGTCTATGGGGCAGTGCAGACCGTCAGAGATTTTTGCGCAGCGTGTGTCCGCTGTGTAAAACTCACGCCATGTCCTATATTTCTGCGTTTTTTGTGCATCACGCACCCATTGAAGTCAATGGGTGCGTGAAAATCACGCATGCCACACGGAGGCCCCTCTGCGGGACGTGCGTGATTTGCTCAACAGCTTTAAAACTATGATTGCAAACAGAAAAGCACCACGTGCTACAAACATACAGAGTGTCATAATGATGGCGGCTGCGTGAAAGGCACACGAAGCTGTTAAGTGTCTTTTGTGCGCGCAAAACGCCGCATTTTTTGCGTGCGCAAAACGCACACGCTCGTGTAAATCCGCCCTAAGTGTCAGACGCTTAGACCCTCCCATAGGGCACTCAGCAGTCAGTCAGATGCACTGGGGAGGGGGGTCTGACTGCTTAAAGGGTAACTAACGAAACTTTAAAAAAAAAATTACATGTCATAGTGACATGTCAAATGTTCTAATCGGTGGGGGTCCGGGCACTGAGACCCCACCAATCGCTGAAACAAAGTGGCAGAAGCGATCAGGTGAGTGAGGAGCCACTTTGTTTCTGATCGTCTTTCCTCTGATAGCCGAGCATGCAGTGTATGGGCACAACAGAAAGTCTATGAGTCCGTACACCGCGACGAGGAAAGACAATCAGAAATTAAGTGGAACAGCGCTCACCCGAGCACTCCTGCTGCTTTGTGTTAGTGATCGGTGGTGGTCTCAATGCTGGGACCCCCATCGATCAAAACTTCTGACATATCACTCTCACTATGATGCGCCAAATGTTTTTTAAAAGTTTAGTTACCTCTTGGGGACTGAATTTATTGGTTTGAGTTAATGTATGGGCCTGGGTCTTAATTTGCTTAGGGGTCTGGGGTATAAGACAATTTATGGTGTTTTTATGTTGCTATAGATGCTGAAAATGGCTACAGAATCAAGGGGAAAAGATTTCTCATCAGGAATCTCTGCAGTCATCAGGAGAAGTCGCCATAGCGGTCTGTGTCAGATGGAGAAGAAAAGAGAACGACCCATCAGGGAAGACATCACCTGTGAGTCATTGCATTTATCTGTCACCTCTCCTGACATGTCTGTTATCGGAAATCCTTGTATTCCACATTAAGTCTTTGTGTACCCAGGACTAATAGACAAATGCGTGTTACCATTCCCCTTGTCAGGAGGATGTGTCCCTACACAGTGTGATACTGTCAGCGATGGTTGGAGACTGTCAGTATGTAGGGACACAGCCCTTTGACAAGGGGAATCGTAGCACTCATTTGTCAATGCTCACACAGAAAGGTGGTGTTTAATATAGACATGACGTGGCAGGGCGGTGGTGGACAAGGGGGCCCAAGCTTGTGGAACAGCCCAGGGCCCATGGTTTACTTAATCCGCCACTGCCGCTTGGTAATGCAAAATTTGCACTTCCTGTGCAGACCCGTCCATTCGCTCCGCTAACTAACTTCCGGCTTCCGGCTTTCACAAATCACGGTTACGTCACAAATGACGTAACTGTACCACGTGTTTCTGCTTAGAGCATGCGTGGTTGACACACTCCACCACGCATGCTCTGTTAAATGATATGGCTGCGTCTTCAGCAGCTGTGTAAGTTAAAATGTGCGCATGCGCAATAGAACAATGTGGTGTCGGTGTGTAGTGTGACGGCTGTGTCTTCCGTCGCTCGCTCTCTCCTTCTCCTCCTCACAGTGCGAAGCGCATGTGAGGAGGGTGTTTTTTTGCTCCCTCTAGGATCGGAATCCCCAACCCCGGCCACAGCTGTGGCCGGGGTTGGGGATTGCGCTCCAGGAGAAGTCCCATATATGGACACAGTGACGTTAAGGACTTCTGAAGTAAAATCCCCGGCGATGTGGCCGGGGATTCCGCTCCAGGAGAAGTCTCTGCCTTCACTGTCCATATATGGACACAATGACGTCAGGGACTAGTATAAATAATAGTGAGACACACTAAGGCCTCATGCACACGACCATAGCCATGTGCACGGCCATGATCTTCGGGTTGGCCGGCCGCGGATTGTCACCCGCGAGCCACCCACAAATCGCCGGCCGTGCACATGGCCGCGTCCATTATTTTCTATGAGCCTGGATTGCAGAACACGGCCGTAATAAGAAATGTCAGTTTTTTCTGCGGTCCAGGGTCCTGGGCCATGCACGGACCTTGGAAACCACAGTCTTTTGCATGGGCCCATAGAAGTGAATGGGGCCGCAATTCTCCCCTGGATTTTCGGGGGAATTGCGCCCACAAAAGCACGTTCGTGTGCATGGGGCCTTACATACATCTATAGACGAGGCTGGACGGCAGCGCGGAGGGCTTAAGGGGAAGCCTCCATGACTGCCATAGGAGGGAGAGGGAGCCAATAGGAGAGGAGATAGTTGGTGGCGGAAAGGAGGAGACGTATAGGGGAGGGGACAGGGGGGAGGTATCTGTTCCTCCCGCTGTTTTCGGCATTGAGCCGGAAGCAGCGGGAGGAACAACAGGTAGAAATCTAGCTGAGAGAGAACGTGCTGAGAGAGCTTGCCGGTCACTTACCTCCCACTGCAGTAGTAGTATGTCTTCCCCGGCCGCATTGCTCGCGCAGCTGCAGGCTGCAGCTGGGTTCCATGATCCGGGCTGGCTGGAGGAAACAGTAGCAGCGCTAGCCCGGATCCCTCAGGCAGGCCCGTCGCACTCTGTGTCGGCAGCCGGCACAGAGGCGCCCCCTTCCCCCGCCCTTCTCACAGGCGTTAGCAATATAGCAGCAGGGGGAGAGATGATCCCTACGGCCCCTGCTCCAATAAAGCAGAGGGCGTCGTCGGGAGCGGTGGCTCAGGCCCGGTCACCCTGCCGCTCCCGGCGGTCCCGTCCACCAGAGCGTCTGAGCCCAGATATGGCCCCGCGGGCCCGGCGTCGCAGGGGGAGCCCTTCTAAGGACGCTGCAGGCCAGGTTGCTGGGACGGGTGCCTCCTCCCTGGGCCTGCGTTCTGGCAGGAATCCACAGCCGCGACGGGGATCGGCGGCTAACAGGGAGTCGCAGGCCGGGCTCCCTATCACACCCCCGCTTTCAGCCGCAGTATGCCGGGTGCAGTCCGCGGCCGCCCCGCCAGGGGGCAGGCTTCCTCGAGATCATCGGGGAGGACGACAAGATCAACGACGACGTTGAGGCAACAAGTCCGGACGGAGGTTTGGGTCCCTACGGTCGGGCGGCAGGTGGCCGGCCCCTCGGTCAGCATATTGGGGTCCCCATGTCGGAGATGTCGGTGTGAGCACCAGTCGGCAGCAGGAGAGGAGCTAGAAGATGGAAAGCTGGATGAGACGCAGCGCGGTCAGGATTTTCCGGCTGGCGGGAATACAGCCCCTGGGCAGCCCGGTGAGTGTGTAACTCCTACGTTACCGTATCCAGCAATTTTCATGTCGGGTTTTGAGGGTGGGGCAGCGAGCTCGGAGATTGCGGCTGTCGATAGTGGGGTTGTCGGGCGCGAGGGCTTATCGGATTTGGTGGGCTGTTTGCGCGAGTTAGTCGGGCGCTTAGATAGGGAAGCGGCCCCTGTAGTTCCTGCGGTGTCCCCGGCTGTGGTATGGGAAGGTCATCATGATGTATTGCCGCGGTCCGTGGGTAGTAATGTTTCGGGGGTGTCAAGAGAAGCAGTAGCAGTGTCGGTTCAAACTGAGGTGCAGAAGGATGGGGATAGAATTAGGCTGGATGATCGTGCTCGGGGCGAGGTTTATGTCTGTTTTGAGGGTCCGTTAGGGGCTCACCTGAAGCAGGAGGTGAGGGACCGGATTTGGAAGGATGAATACGTGGAAATATTTTCTCTTCTGCCGCTTGCAAAGTTCAACTTGGATAAAGGCAAGCGGGATGAGAGTAAAAAAGAAGAAGAAGAACGCCGGCGGTATAGGCATATTCCGCAGACTTTCGTTAACTGGTCGCAAGCTTTTGCTATTTTGGCGAGCGTGATCGGAGAAAAGGTGCCGGAAAATTGCTCGGCGTTGTTCTGTTATTGCGATGCCATCGGGGAGGCTTATAGGGCGTACGGGGGCAGGCGTGGTTGCGGTATGATGAGCAATTTCGCCAGCGGAAAGCGGTACGGCCGGCGATTCTGTGGGATCAAAAAGATATTGCGCTGTGGTTACGGGTTACGGCCCCGATTAAGCAGTCCTTTCCCGGGAGCGTTGGCCAAGGAGGTCAGTCGGGTCAGTCCGGACAGGGTTCCGGTTCAAAACTTGGGTTCTGCTGGCAGTTCAATGATGGCCAGTGTAAGTTCGGGGCCTCATGCAAATTTAAACATGTCTGTTGGGAGTGTAACGGCTCTTCTCATGGGGCTGCTAAATGTATGCGGAAAGGGAAGTGGTCAGGTCATCAGGCCTCCTCCGTTGGCCAAGGGGCTGTCACCGGTGAGGGTGGAAAGAATGGCACCGTATCTAACTGAATATCCGGATAGGGTTGCAGCCAAGTTAATTTTTGAGGGGTTTTCGTTTGGTTTTGTTATTCCCCCTCCTCCGTATGAGGTCCCGGTTACACGGCGTAACCTTAAGTCGGCTTATTTGTGTAGCGCCCATGGCCGCGGGCCGTCGGGTTTACTCACCTCCCGACGCCCGCAGCCATGGATCTGTGAGCGCTGGCCTCCGTCTCCCTCCTAGGAGATGCCAGCGCTCACTTCCGCTCCGTTCGGCTGGATCCCGTAGGGTGCGCGCGCACGCTCGCGCCCGGCCTTAAAGGGCCAGCACGCGCAATTAGGAAATCGTCATCACCATCAACTGCCAGAATTTCCTGGTCTATAAGAAGGCCCCTGGCCTTCTAATCCTGAGCGTTGTTAGTCTTTCCCAGTCTGTCTCGCAAATGGTTCCGTAGTGTCTCCCGTTCCAGATGTTACCCGTGCCCTGTTACCGTTCCTGTATTCCGTGTTGTTCCTGTGCCTACCCGCGTTCAAGTGTCTTCTGCCACGTCAAGTGCCATCTGCCACGTCAAGTGTCACCTGCCACGTCAAGTGTCTTCTGCCACGTCAAGTGCCATCTGCCACGTCAAGTGTCTTCTGCCACGTCAAGTGCCATCTGCCACGTCAAGTGCCAACTGCCACGTCAAGTGTCATCGGATACTGCCCACCACGTCTGGCGCCACTTGCCGCACCTGCCTCCATCCGTGCTGAAGCCACAGCCACCGCCCGGACTATTTCAGGTACCCAAGCATACTGTCTGCCATTTACTTCTGCTTAGACTGTGACCTGGTCAGCTGCCTCCCCGCTACGGCGGAGCGGCCTAGTGGGTCCACATACCCTGTGCCCGTGACAGTACGCTCAGGCCATGGAACCCGCTGGCCAGCCCAAGACCCCAGTACAGAAGATTCAGACAGAGATGCAGGACCTCCGCACACGTCAGGATCAACTCCTTGAGGCGGTGAATTCTATCCTGGTCCGCCTGGATCTACTCGCTGTTCCACCCCCGGTTCTTCCCCCTGAAGCTGTTGCCGTGCCACTGCCTGTTGCTCCCCCTGTTTGTTCCGGATCCTCAGTTCCTCTGCCTCTTCCTCCTCGCTACGACGGTGACCCCAGAGCATGTAGAGGATTTCTCAACCAATGCACAGTGCATTTTAGGCTACGGCCTCATCTCTTCCCCTCCGAGGAGGCCAAAGTGGCATTTATTATCTCCCTCCTCGCTGGCAAGGCCCTCGCATGGGCAAACCCAATTTTGGAGCAACAAGGACCTGTATCCGCGGACCTAGCCTTGTTCCTGCAGTCCTTTCGTGCCGTGTTCGAGGAGCCGGGTCGAACATCCTCTGCCGCAGCCACTCTGCTGACCCTCAAGCAAGAGGGCTCCACAGTAGGGGAGTATGCTATCTCCTTCCGTACCGTAGCAGCCGAGCTGGCATGGAACAATGAGGCACTGGTGGCGACCTTCTGGCAGGGACTGCCCTCTCACATCAAGGACGAACTGGCAGCCCGCGACCTTCCTTCTACCTTGGATGCCCTCATCCTGTTAGCCACCCGGGTTGACATGAGAATCCGGGAGCGCTCTCAAGAGGTTCGTCAGGAGAGCCGGGCCCACAGACCAGCACCCTCTGCCCAGAGACCACTATTGTCCACTCCTAGTGCGCTACCTGAGGAACCCATGCAGGTAGACAGAGTCCGGTTATCTGAACAGGAGAAGCAGCGCAGACGCTCCTCTGGACTTTGTATGTATTGTGGCCTCAAGGGTCATTTTGTGCGCCAATGCTCACAGAAACCGGGAAACTCCAGTACCTAGGGTTGATTGGAGAGGCAACTCTAGGTGGAACGTCTCCAAACATTAAAACCTCTTCCAAATTGTCGATACCTGTGGCCATCGTCACCGGACAGGCATCACATCCTTCCTCCGCCTATCTTGACTCTGGAGCGGCTGCTAATTTTATCCACCAGGATCTAGTGGACCGGTTTCAACTACCCACAGTCCGTCTGGAGAGACCCCTGGCAGTTGCTTCTGTGAATGGTCTACCGTTGCCTGATCCGATCATGCTCATCACTGAGCCGTTGACACTACGGGTCGGAGCTCTTCACTCGGAACAGATCTCCTTCCTGGTACTACCCAAGGCTATCAATCCTATCCTGCTGGGTCTGCCATGGCTCCGTCTACACGCCCCGACACTCGACTGGAGTTCTGGAGAAGTTCTTCAATGGGGTTCCAGATGCCATAGCCATTGCCTGTCATAAGTCTGTCCTGTTGTGCCTCCTCTGCCTCAGTCACTCTCCGATCTACCTTCTCAGTATGCCAGTTTTGCGGATGTCTTTTGCAAACGAGAGGCTGAGACGTTGCCTCCACATCGGAATTACGACTGTCCCATTGAACTGGTTCCCAATGCTTCTCTTCCCCGTGGACGAGTATATCCTCTCTCCTTGCCAGAGACTTTATCGATGTCAGCCTATATCAAGGAGAACTTGGAGAGGGGTTTTATTCGAAAATCTTCCTCCCCGGACGGGGCAGGATTCTTCTTCGTTAAAAAGAGAGATGGATCTCTCCGACCCTGCATTGATTACCGTGGTCTCAATCAGATCACGGTCAAGAACAAGTACCCGTTGCCACTCATTTCCGAGCTGTTTGATCGCATACGAGGAGCCAAACATTTTTCCAAGCTAGATCTGCGGGGGGCCTATAATCTAATCCGGATTCGCCGGGGTGACGAATGGAAGACGGCATTTAACACCCGCGATGGGCACTACGAATACCTAGTGTAGCCCTTCGGACTGTGTAACGCTCCCGCAGTATTTCAGGAGTTCGTTAATGACATCTTCCGAGATCTCCTCTATACGTGTGTTGTAGTTTATCTCGATGATATTCTAATTTTCTCCCCAGATCTGATGACCCATCGGAGGCATGTTCGTCAAGTTCTTCTGCGACTAAGAGAGAATCGCTTGTATGCCAAGTTAGAGAAATGCACCTTCGAAAAGAGGTCTTTGCCCTTCCTGGGCTATGTCATCTCGGATCAAGGCCTTAAGATGGACCCTGAGAAGCTAAAGTCTGTCCTGGAATGGCCACGTCCTCAAGGCCTAAGGGCCATACAGCGGTTCCTGGGTTTCGCCAACTTCTACCGGCAGTTTATACCGAACTTTTCTTCTCTGACGGCCCCCATCTCTACCCTTACCAAGAAGGGTGTGAACGCCAAGGTGTGGACTCCAGAGGCAGAGTCCGCATTCATTAGCCTCAAGAAAGCCTGCACCTCAGCTTCAATCCTCCATCACCCTGACGTATCTCGGCAGTTTTCACTGGAAGTGGACGCTTCCTCTGTTGGTGCAGGCGCACTTCTGTTCCAGAGGAGCTCCAAAGGAAAGGCAGTAGTATGTGGCTACTACTCAAGACTGTTTTCCTCTGCTGAGCGCAACTATTCCATTGGAGATCGGGAGCTACTGGCTATCAAATTGGCAATGGAGTAGTGCAGACACCTTCTGGAGGGCGCTGCTCACCCCATCCTGATCTTCACCGACCACAAGAATCTTACTTACCTTCAGTCTGCTCAACGACTGAATCCCCGTCAAGCCAGGTGGTCACTGTTCTTCACCCATTTCCAATTTCTGCTCCACTACCGTCCCGCTGACAAGAATGTGAGGGCAGATGCCCTGTCCAGATCATTTGAGACGGAAGACACGGTGGAGTCCCTTCAGGCGATCATAGACCCATCCTGCGTTGTCACCACCAATCCTCTGCAGCTTAGAGATATCCCTCCGGGGAGAACTTTTGTTCGGTTGGCAGACCGAAAAAGAATTCTCCGCTGGGGACACTGTTCTAAACTGGCTGGGCACGCTGGTGTCCGTAAAACCCAAGACCTGGTCGCTCGTCACTTCTGGTGGCCCACGCTACCTAAGGATGTTCTGGACTTTTTCTCTGCTTGCATAGTTTGTGCCTCCAACAAAGTGACTCACAGCAAGCCTGCCGGCCTGCTTCAACCCCTGCCTGTACCCAGTGCCCCCTGGCAGCACATTGCTATGGACTTCGTCACGGACCTTCCTCTCTCAGCAGGATGCAACACCATCTGGGTGGTGGTGGACCGGTTCTCTAAGATGGCACATTTTATCCCGCTGACCGGCCTACCCTCTGCTCCTCGACTGGCAAGTCTCTTCATTCTGCACATCTTCCGCTTGCATGGCTTGCCTCTTCACATTGTGTCCGACCGGGGGGTTCAGTTTACCTCCAAGTTCTGGAGAGCCCTCTGTAAACTCCTGGATATGAGTTTGGACTTTTCCTCTGCCTATCACCCCCAGTCCAATGGGCAAGTTGAGAGGATCAACCAGGTCATGGAAAATTACCTCCGCCACTTCATCTCTTCACAGCACGATAACTCGGTACAGCTTCTTCCATGGGCGGAGTTTTCATACAACAACCACACAAGTGAGTCCACCACTTCCACTCCGTTTCACATTGTGTACAGTCAACATCCCAGAGTCCCTCTTCCTGTGTCGACTTCATCTCAGGTACCCGCTGCTGACTCTGCATATGGGGACTTCCTGCAAATCTGGCAACAGACCCGGTCCTCTATTTTGCTGGCGGTCGAACGCATGAAGCGAAAGGCAGATACTAGGAGAAGAGAGCCGCCTCAGTATCTTCCGGGGACTAAAGTCTGGCTGTCCTCTCGGAACATTCGCTTGAGGGTGCCCTCATACAAGTTCGCTCCCAGGTTCCTTGGTCCTTTCGAGGTCCTGCAACAAATTAACCCTGTCTCCTATAAGCTGCGGCTGCCTCCTACCCTCAGAATCCCTAACTCCTTCCATGTGTCCCTCCTGAAACCAGTGGTCCTGAACCGCTACAGCAAGACCTCTAGTTCCACAGTTGCTCCCAGCGGTCCTTCTGATGTATTTGAGATAAAGGAGATCCTGGACCGCAAGAGAGTAGGAGGAAGGACTTTCTATTTGGTGGACTGGAGAGGGTTTGGTCCTGAGGAGAGGTCCTGGGAGCCAGAAGAGAACCTCAGTGCTCCTGCTCTTATTAAAAAGTTCCTCTCTCACTCTGGCCCCAAGAAGAGGGGGCGTAAGAGGGGGGATACTGTAGCGCCCATGGCCGCGGGCCGCCGGGTTTACTCACCTCCCGACGCCCGCATCCATGGATCTGTGAGTGCTGGCCTCCGTCTCCCTCCTAGGAGATGCCAGCGCTCACTTCCGCTCCGTTCGGCTGGATCCCGTAGGGTGCGCGCGCACACTCGCGCCCGGCCTTAAAGGAACAGTGTCATGGCAAATAATTTTTTTTATATGTTAAAGATGTTAGTGCTTTAATAAAAACGTTTTTATTCATTTGTGTGTTTGTGTTTTACTTTTTCTTATTTTTACACTTTTTCTTCCCTATGGGGGCTGCCATTTTTTGTTCCATTTCTGTGTGTGTCGATTAACGACACACACAGACATGGAGTACGGCAGCCACAGTCCCATAGGGACTGTGAACGGCTCCCGTCCCATTCACGTCCGTGTACGGCGTCTGTGTGGGAACTGCGCATGCGCCGCTCCCACACAGTCCTATTCGAAATTGGCGCCGTCCGGCGCCATTTTCCTGTGGACCGGAAGTCGCGGCCGGACTGTAATCTTACTACTTCCGGTCGCGGCTTCCGGACTTGTGCACATGGAACAGCGGCAGCAAAGGGAGCGGACGGGCCGGAGGGAGCCGCGGCGGCAGGAGCAGGTAAGACATTTCAATGTATGTTAGTGTTTGTGTGTGTTTACTACTGTATGTAAACCTACTACACTGTGGGTTACCTCAAAAAATGGCGACACACAGTGTAGGAGGTTAAACCTTTCAAACCCCTCGTTTATCCCGGCACTAGCCAGGATAAAGGAGGGGGGGATGCTGAGAGCTCACTAGAGCGAGGGCTTTTAACCCAATGTTGCAATGCTGCAATTTTGGGAACTAGCTCCATCTAGTGACCAAAAATGGGTAGTATTATAAATTAGAATTAATTTATAATATTTCCAGACTATTTCCTGACTCGTGAAAAAAATAAAAAAAATTTGAACCATGTTTAATCACCCACACACTAAATGTTTAATTTTTAAAAAAAAAACATGTTTTTCTGGCAACACCATGCCTTTAAAGGGCCAGTGCGCGCAATTAGGAAATCGTCATCACCATCAACTGCCACGATTTCCTGGTCCATAAGAAGGCCCCTGGCCTTCTAATCCTTGCCTGAGCGTTGTTAGTCTTTCCCAGTCTGTCTCGCAAATGGTTCCGTAGTGTCTCCCGTTCCAGCTGTTACCCGTGCCCTGTTACCGTTCCTGTATTCCGTGTTGTTCCTGTGCCTACCCGCGTTCAAGTGTCTTCTGCCACGTCAAGTGCCATCTGCCACGTCAAGTGTCATCTGCCACGTCAAGTGCCATCTGCCACATCAAGTGTCTTCTGCCACGTCAAGTGCCATCTGCCACGTCAAGTGCCATCTGCCACGTCAAGTGTCATCGGATACTGCCCGCCACGCCTGGCGCCACTTGCCGCACCTGCCTCCATCCGTGCTGAAGCCACAGCCACCGCCCGGACTATTTCAGGTACCCAAGCATACTGTCTGCCATTTACTTCTGACTTTACTTTACTTTAGACTGTGACCTGGTCAGCTGCCTCCCCGCTACGGCGGAGCGGAGTAGTGGGTCCACATACCCTGTGCCCGTGACAATTTGCACTCGGCGGTTGTTTCAGAAAAGCTGTTGAAAGAAGTTTCGCTGGGGCGCATGGCCGGTCCTTTTGTCGAACCGCCTATTGTAAGTTTAGTTGTATCCCCCTTGGGAATTGTGCCGAAGCGGGAGCCCCATAAATTCCGTTTGATTCACCATTTGTCCTTTCCCAGGGGTGCGTCGGTAAATGAGGGGATAGATCACGATTTATGATAAAGCGGTGGCGTTGGTGCGAGGGGCGGGACCCGGGGCGTTGTTGGCGAAGACAGACATTGAGGCGGCTTTTCGTTTGCTGCCGGTACATCCGGAGAGCCAACGGCTGTTGGGTTGCTTCTGGAACGGGGAGTTCTATGTCGATAGGTGTCTTCCAATGGGGTGTTCTCTTTTGTGCGCATACTTTGAGGCTTTTAGTAGCTTCGAGGAATGGGTGACGAAGGGTGTAGCTGGGGTGGACTCATTGATACATTATCTGGATGACTTTTTGTGTGTCGGCCCTAGCGGTTCCCCTGTTTGTGGTAACCTATTGTATTGCTTGCAGAAGGTTGCGTCGAATTTTGGAATTCCGTTGGCGCCAGGTAAAACTGAGGGCCCAGTCTCCACCATCTGTTTTTTAGGGATTGCAATTGATTCGGTCGCTATGGAGTGCAGGCTGCCTGAGGATAAATTACTACCCTTGCGGCATGAAGTGAGGCGGGCCTGCCGACTGAAGAAGATCACTCTGCGCGAACTCCAGTCGCTGCTGGGGAAGTTGAATTTTGCCTGTGGAATTATGCCAATGGGTAGAATTTTTAGTAGGCGATTGGCGGCAGCGACGGCGGGTATCAGGGCTTCCCATCATTTTGTGAGGCTTGGGTTGGAACACAGGGCAGATCTCCAGGTATGGGAAGAGTTCCTCGGGCAGTATAATGGTAAATAGTTGTGGATGTCCCCAGTGCAAGAAATGAGCGATGTGGAGTTGTTTACTGACGCGGCGGGGTCCGGCTGTTTTGGCGCATATGCGGGGGGTCAATGGTGTGCGGGGAACTGGCCGGACAGCTGGGTGGTCAGTGGGCTTACGCAAAATCTGGCCCTGCTCGAGCTGTTTCCCATCGTGGTTGCAGCGACCATTTGGGGGAACAGGCTCAGGGATAAAAAGGTTAGTTTCCACTGTGATAACATGGGGGTGGTGTTAGCAATTAACAACTTATCAGCATCGTCTCCACTTGTGGTTCAGTTGTTGCGTCACCTAGTGTTATTGTGCTTGTCGCTAAACGCGTGGGTAGTGGCGGTGCATGTGCCAGGGGTGTCCAACTGTATTGCTGATGCTCTTTCTGGCTCGCAGTGGGATCGTTTTCGTCAATTGGCTCCGGGAGCGGATGCGTCCGGCTTGGCTTGCCCGGGGCATCTCTGGGAGCTGGTTTCGGTCCCGTGGAAGGGTTGATTGAACGGTCGCTGGCTAGGGCGACTTGGAACGCTTTTTCGGCTTGTTGGCAGCAATGGGAGGATTGAGTAAGATTATTGGGCAATGTCTGCACGGAACAAGACAGGTTGGTAGCATTGTTGTACTGGTTGGGTGATGCGTGGGAGGCAGGATTTTCGCTGGCTAAGCTGAATCGTTTCGATGCTGGTTTGGCGTTCGGTTTCAAATTACGGGGTTTCCAGGATGTATCCAAGCATTTTCTAGTAAGGCAAGCTTTGAAAGGTTTGCGTAGAGGCAGGGCCGAAGCAGATCAGAGGCGACCCGTGTCTTTTGCCCTCCTTGGTTCACTGGGCGCATCGCTGGGGGCTGTTTGTAATTCACCTTATGAGGTAGATTTGTTTCAGTTGGCTTTTTCCCTCACGTTTTTTGGAGCTCTCCGAATTGGGGAGTTGGTCTCCCCTAGTAAGGCTAAGGCTGGGGGGTTGCGACAGGCGGATGTGGGTCTTTACGGGGATAGACTCGAGTTGTTGGTGCGGTGGTCCAAGACTCATCAGTTGGGCCGTGGTAAGCGGATAGTGTTGTTTGCTCTCCCGGGGTCGACGATGTGTCCGGTCGCTTGCATGGTTGCGTTCAAGCCACTTGGCGAGGTGCCGGAGGTGCCATTGCTCCGCCATGAGAATGGCGCGTTTCTGTCTAGGTATCAATTTTATGCAATATTCCGAAAATGCTTGGCTGTGGTTGGTGTGGGGGACGGGTGTTACTCGTCTCACTCGTTCAGAATTGGCGCGGCTACAGAAGCTGGGCGTTGGGGGTTGGATGACGAGGGTGTGCGTCGCATTGGCCGCTGGGAGTCCAATAGGTTTAGGACTTACGTTCGGCCTCATTTGTTATGAGTTGTACGTTGTTTCTTATGGCTTTTCTTTGAGTTTCTTGTCCTTTCATTTCAGATCATCGCCCATGTTTAGTCTGGCTGTTAGGACATTCTTTTGTGCACTGCGGGGCACTGCGGGCGGACGTGCGCCCGGATGGCAGCCAGCTTCGCATTCCGCGTCGGGATGCGGTGTTACATTGGTTGGGATTTCGAGGTATGTTATAGAGCCAGGTATTGGCCGAGTTTCAAACATATGCTCGTCTGGATAGAGTCCCGGAGGTTTTGGTGTTGCATGTTGGGGGGAACGATCTAGGGGTACGCCCCTTTCGTGAGCTAGTGCGGGATATAAAGCACGATTTGTTGTGTCTGTGGGCGTCTCATCCGTCCTTGGTGATTGTTTGGTCGGACATAGTTCCGAGGAAGTTTTGGCGCCTGGCAAGGTCAGTGGAGAGCGTCAATAAGGCCCGCATTAAGGTGAATCGGGCGGTGTCACGATTCGTTGCCAAGAACGGGGGCATTTGTGTTCGACACAGGGATCTGGAGTCCGGGGTTGGAAATTATTGGCGTAGTGATGGGGTGCATTTGACCGAGGTTGGAATTGATCTGTGGAGCTTGGCCTTAGCAGAAGGAATTGAGAGGGCGGTTGTGGTATGGAGGAACTCACAGGCTTAAGGTAGTCAAGGCCTGTTTCGCTGTGGCGGGGGGAGTCCTTGAGGTTGGTCAGTACAAAATGGTGGGGGGGTCGCATCGGGGGTATGCGTCCCCCAAAAAGGTATATCATTTGAAGACTTCATAGGGTGTTATCCCTTTGAAGTGGTCTTCTGGTGGTTGGAGCCATCTGCAGAGGTGAGCGGTGCCTCCGAGCTGGTTTACGGCTGGAGGTAAAGAGTAGGTGGTGGTTTGCAGATGGCTAACTTAAAAGAAATCCGGTTTTAAAATGGCTTCAAGGACTTCCCCTGCTCTGTTAAAGTATTAAAAATGTTGATTGTTAATTCTGATTCTGACCCATGTTGGGTCATGTGAATTAGAGGAGGAATTCTCCGGTCCGATTCCAAAAGGAGTTATCCGAATGTTTCGGATTAAATTGCATTTAAAATAATGTAAATAAATAAACAGCTGCTGTGGCTATTTCATATCCAACCTCGGTTGTCACGTGTCGTTATTGGGTGGTGGGCCGAAAAAGGGGTGGATAGGAGTAAAAGGTTTTAAATAGCACATGACTCTACTTAGGCCAGTCAAGACGAGGCTGGACGGCAGCGCGGAGGGCTTAAGGGGAAGCCTCCATGACTGACATAGGAGGGAGAGGGAGCCAATAGGAGAGGAGATAGTTGGTGGGGAAAGGAGGAGACGTGTAGGGGAGGGGACAGGGGGGAGGTATCTGTTCCTCCCGCTGTTTTCGGCGTTGAGCCGGAGGCAGCGGGAGGAACAACAGGTAGAAATCTAGCTCCCACCCTCCCGCCCTAAGTTAGGGGTTAGCTTTGGGATCGGGGTTGTTGTGAGCTTTGTTTATTTTATTTTATGATGTATGATTACATAACTTGTGTTTCTCATTTTCTTTGGAGCAGGTTCGGATGTCATGGCAGCTGGCGGGGGGAGTCCTTGAGGTTGGTCAGTACAAAATGGTGGGGGGGTCGCATCGGGGGTATGCGTCCCCCAAAAAGGTATATCATTTGAAGACTTCATAGGGTGTTATCCCTTTGAAGTGGTCTTCTGGTGGTTGGAGCCATCTGCAGAGGTGAGCGGTGCCTCCGAGCTGGTTTACGGCTGGAGGTAAAGAGTAGGTGGTGGTTTGCAGATGGCTAACTTAAAAGAAATCCGGTTTTAAAATGGCTTCAAGGACTTCCCCTGCTCTGTTAAAGTATTAAAAATGTTGATTGTTAATTCTGATTCTGACCCATGTTGGGTCATGTGAATTAGAGGAGGAATTCTCCGGTCCGATTCCAAAAGGAGTTATCCGAATGTTTCGGATTAAATTGCATTTAAAATAATGTAAATAAATAAACAGCTGCTGTGGCTATTTCATATCCAACCTCGGTTGTCACGTGTCGTTATTGGGTGGTGGGCCGAAAAAGGGGTGGATAGGAGTAAAAGGTTTTAAATAGCACATGACTCTACTTAGGCCAGTCAAGACGAGGCTGGACGGCAGCGCGGAGGGCTTAAGGGGAAGCCTCCATGACTGACATAGGAGGGAGAGGGAGCCAATAGGAGAGGAGATAGTTGGTGGGGAAAGGAGGAGACGTGTAGGGGAGGGGACAGGGGGGAGGTATCTGTTCCTCCCGCTGTTTTCGGCATTGAGCCGGAGGCAGCGGGAGGAACAACAGGTAGAAATCTAGCTCCCACCCTCCCGCCCTAAGTTAGGGGTTAGCTTTGGGATCGGGGTTGTTGTGAGCTTTGTTTATTTTATTTTATGATGTATGATTACATAACTTGTGTTTCTCATTTTCTTTGGAGCAGGTTCGGATGTCATGGCAGCTGGCGGGGGGAGTCCTTGAGGTTGGTCAGTACAAAATGGTGGGGGGTTGCATCGGGGGTATGCGTCCCCCAAAAAGGTATATCATTTGAAGACTTCATAGGGTGTTATCCCTTTGAAGTGGTCTTCTGGTGGTTGGAGCCATCTGCAGAGGTGAGCGGTGCCTCCGAGCTGGTTTACAGCTGGAGGTAAATAGTTGGTGGTGGTTTGCAGATGCCTAACTTAAAGAAAAATCCGGTTTTAAAATCGCTTCAAGGACTTCCCCATCTCTGTTAAAGTATTAAAAATGTTGATTGTTAATTCTGATTCTGACCCATGTTGGGTCATGTGAATTAGAGGGAATTCTCCGGTCGAATTCCAAAAGGAGCTATCCGAATGTTTCGGATTAAATTGCATTTAAAATAATGTAAATAAATAAACGGCTGCTGTGGCCATTTCATATCCAACCTCGGTTGTCACGTGTCGTTATTGGGTGGTGGGCCAGAAAAGGGGTGAATAAGAGTAAAAGGTTTTAAATAGCACATGACTCTACTTAGGCCAGTCAAGTAAATTATGTAAAAAAAGAAAAGTTTTACCATTGTTTGGAGTAGTGTTTGGTGTTTGCTTAACTGTAAGGCCCTGTTCACACAGAGTTTTTCCGCTTGAATTTTGAGGCAGATTTTGATCTGCCTGCACGCCGTTTGCCACGTTTTTCGCCCACGGCCATTGAGCGCAACGGGCAAAAACGCTGCGAAAAACGCTTTCTCTGCCTCCCATAGATGTCAGAGGGAGGTCAGAGAAGTAAACGCCCAAAGATAGGGCATGCCGCTTCCTTTTCCCTCAATGGCAAACGGCGTGCAGGCAGGTCAATATCTGCCTCCAAATTCAAGACAGAATTTTGATGCAGAATTTTCTGCCAGCAAAAAAAACTCAGTGTGAACAGGGCCTGATACAGGATCTCTTGGAACAGATCCAGCAGCAGGTGAGGTAAATGTGCTGACTGGATTGTGTGTACCAAGATGTCTGACTTAGGCCTCATTTACACGAACGTGATATACGTCCGTGAGACTCGCATGCTTTTCACGCGGGTCGCACGGACCTATGCAAGTCTATGGGGGCATGCAGACAGTCCGTGAGTTTTGCTCAGCGTGAGTGCGCTGAAAAAAACTCACGTCATGTTCTAAAAATCTGCGTTTTTCGCGCATCACGCACCCATTGAAGTCAATGGGTGCGTGAAAACCATGAAGGTCGCACGGAAGCACTTCCGTGCGAACTGCGTGATTCGCGCAAGAGCTGTCAAACTGAATGTAAACAGAAAAGCACCACGTGCTTTTCTGTTTACAAACATCCGAACGGAGTGTCTTAGAGATGACCGAACCGAACTTCACCGGGTTCGGCCGAACTCGTTTTGACCGAACCCGGCAGGAGACAGTCACTGTCCAGGGTGCTGAAAGAGTTAAACTGTTTCAGCACCCTAGACAGTGACTTCCGATCCCAATATACGTGAACGTGTAAAAAAAAAAAAAGTTCTGACTTACCGATAACTCCCGGCTTCTTCCTCCAGTCTGACCTCCCGGGATGACAATTCAGTCCAAGTGACAGCTGCAGCCAATCATAAGCCAAGCACAGGCTGCAGCGGTCACATGGACTGCCGCGTCATCCAGGGAGGTGGGGCCAGATGTCAAGAGAGGCGTGTCACCAAGGACGCGTCACCAAGGACGCGTCACCAAGGCAACGGCCGGGAAGTTCTCGGTAAGTACGAACCTCTTTTTTTTTTAAACAGGTTACTCGATATGGTGATCGGAATTCACTGTCGAGGGTGCTGAAAGAGTTACTTCCGATCAGTTAACTCTTTCAGCACCCTGGACAGTGACTGACGTCGACTAGCCTCATCTCTATGATGGCGGCTGCGCGAAAATGACGCAGCCGCGCATCATACACTGATGACACACGGAGCTGTCAAGTGCCTATTGCGCACGCAAAGCGCTGCATTTTTTTGCCTGCGCAAAACGCACACGCTCGTGTAAATGAGGCCTTAGGTGAAGTGGGCAGACTTAGGGTATGTTCACATGGCCTATTTTCGTCCGTTTTTCGGGCCGTAAACTCCCGAAAAACTACCGAAAAATCGGAAGCGGAACGCCTCCAAACATCTGCCCATTGATTTCAATGGGAAAACATCGTTCTGTTCCGAAGGAGCGTTTTTTTATGTGTTTTTTTACGCATAAAAAAACGGCTGCGAAAAAGAAGTGCAGGAAACCTCTTGAGACCTTTTTTGAGCCGTTTTCCATAGACTGTAGTGAAAAAAGCTCCAAAAACGGCCGTAAAAAACACAGCGAAAATCGCGAATGGCACAAAAAACATCTGAAAATCAGGAGCTGTTTTCTCTTGAAAACAGCTCCGTATTTTCAAACGTTTTTGACTGCGTGTGAACATACCCTAACATTTATCAGGCTGTGAAAGGGGCGGGGGAGGGAGATGGGTGCCTGTACTTAGATCAGGGATAGATGGAGGCACAAAGGATAATGATGATTATTTCTGTGTAAGGGCTTATTTAGACGAACGTGTAATACGTTTGTGCAACGCGCGTGATTTTCACGCGCCTCGCACGGACCTATGTTCGTCTATGGGGCCGTGCAGACTGTCCGTGAGTTTCACGCAGCGTGTGTCTGCTGCGTAAAACTCTCGACATGTCCGATATTTGTGCGTTGTTCACGTATCACGCAACCATTGAAGTCAATGGGTGCGTGAAAATCACGCGCAGCACAAGGAAGCACTTCCGTGGGACGCGCGTGATTCGCGCAACAGCAGTAAAAAGTATGAATGAAAACAGAAAAGCACCACGTGCTACAAACATACAAACAGAGTGTCATAATGATGGCGGCTGCGTGAAAATCACGCAGCCACGCATCATACGCAGCTGACACACGGAGCTGTTAAGTACCTTTTGCGTGCGCAAAACACAGCGTTTTTTGCGCACGCAAAAGGCACACGCTCGTGTAATCCGGCCTCAGACAGTGTGCAGGGAGGGAGCCGTCTGCTTGTAATCTGTAATTAGAGCAGGGAAGGATCATGTGACCAAAGAGGGGCGTGGCAGTATGCAAATAGCTGAGGTGCTTTGGAGGAAGGGGGGGGGGATGCAACTGTCTCCTCAGATGCAGCAGGGGATCATGGGTATGGTGGGTTACAAGACAGGAAACAGACAGTAAGGGATGTAAACAAAAAGCAAGGGATGTAAACAAATAAAGAGCAGCAGTGACTATGGAAATAAAACAGAAACTGGTTAGAAGTTTAATAGGGGGTATTAGGGAAGGCAAATCAAGGCTGGGGGACACTTTTTAGAATTTATTTTTTTCCTGGATAACCCCTTTAAGGACCTATGACGAAAATGAACATCATGGTCGGCTGCTAGATCACGCACCATGACGTTCATTTTCGTCATTGCTTCAAACTGTCACCGTGTGTAACAGACAGCTGATTGTCACAGTCAGCGCCCGGGGGACCAATCAAAGTGGTCCCAGCCTGGCGATGGCTGTGATTAGTCAGTCACTGACACAGACCAATGACAGCTGTCAATGTTACAAAGGCAGGAGAAAAAGCCAGTACACGGCTCTGATCTCCTCACTGCTGTCAGAGGTTGTGAGGAGAACGGAGCTGCGTCAGCCTGTCCTCCAGTCAAGTTAAAAAAAAAAGAGATTGAACCCCCTTCATATCTGCCCCAGTGCCCCTGTGATCCCTCCCCACCCAGCCATATACCCCCTCCTGTCATTTTGTGTCACACAAATAAAATAATTTGATTATATATAGAGTTTTAGGTAGCGCTAGGTGTAGAGAGTTAGGTAGCGTTAGGTGTAGGGTGATAGGTAGCATTAGGGTTGGGCGTTAATTTGCGTTAGCTAGGTATAGGGCTTTAGGTAGTGCTAGTAAGGGTTACGTTATTAGGGTTTCATAGAAAAGAAAATATTAAAAATATAAAAATTATATTTAAAAATAAAATAAAAAATATAAGTTAATATAGTTATAAGTTAGTCTCAGATATATATATATATATATATATATATATATATATATATATACATAGAGAGAGAGAGAGAGAGAGAGAGAGAGAGAGATATACAATGTCTCTGCGGTTGTATACAGCTGAGGAAGCGTTTGAGATAATGTGTTCAGACACAGACAGCGCTAGAGAGCCCGATTGGCTGTCCACAGCCACATATAATCCCCAGATTCCTGATTTTACTTCTGCATCATGGATTAGTATAGATACCACCGGATATAGTGCGGCAGATTTTTTTAAGTTCTTCTTTTCAGAAGGCTTAATTAACTTAATGGTTATACAAACCAATTTGTATGCCCAACAATCTATGACAAGTAACGTGGGGTCTTTTAATGTCAGATCCAACATCTGGTATCCAGTCGACCAGGCAGAAATGCTAAAATTTTGGGGCCTTCTTTTAAATATGGGCATTGTAAGAAAGCCCACTATAAGGTCATATTGGTTGACTGATGTCCTGTACGATACCCCCATGTATCATGCAGTGATGAAATGCAAACGTTCTGAGGCTATAATGCGTTTCCTTCACTACATGGACAATTCCCAATGTCCACCAGAAAGTGACCCCAGCTATGATCGGCTATATGAAATAAGGCCTCTTATTAGCCATTTTAATATAAAACTTGCAGAGGCATATACCCCAGAAATGGATCTTGCCGTTGATGAATCCCTGGTTCTATTCAAGCGGAGAATAAAATTCCGGCAGTATCTACCCAGCAAGAGAGCCAGATATGGCATGAAAGTCTATAAAATCAGCGAAAGCAGCACTGGCTACACCCACCGTTTTAGAATATATGTGGGAAAGGATACCCAAATGAACCCTCCTGAATGCCCCCCTTATGCTCAATTTAAATGGACCAATCGTCTGGGACCTAATTTACCCACTACTAGACAGGGGGTACCACTTGTAAATTGAAAATTTTTATAAAAGTGTTCCCCTGTTTCAAATTTTATTTAAAAAAAAAACGGTGGCTTGCGGCACAATTAGACACAACAAGAAAGGCCTTCCAAAGGCGCTGGTGAACCGAAAATTAAAGGCCAATGAAAGTCGGGCTCTTTTTCATGAGGACATAATGATCGTTAAGTACAGGGATAAAAAAGATGTCCTCATGATCACCTCAATCCATGCTGATGAAAGGAGTCCTGTTTCTGTGCGAGGGACGAATGCCACCATTACTAAACCGCTCTGCACACAGCAGTACAATAAACATATGGAAGGGGTGGACTTTGCCGACCAAATGCTACAGCCCTATAGCGCAGTTAGAAAATCCAGGGTCTGGTACAAAAAATTGGCCATCCATCCTGTGCAAATGGCACTGTATAATTTATTTACTATATACAGGAAAGCAGGAAACCAGGGACCTTACCTGAACTGCCAGGAAAAGGTCATAACATTTTTTATTTTTGGAGACCAGGGTGGGGAGACCACGGCTAGAACCTCCAGCGAGGCCAGCAGAGTAATTCCGGGACAGCATTTTCCATCCCAAGTGCCCCCAACTGCTAATAAGAGATGTCCCCAAAAGAGGTGCGGGGGGTGTGTTTCAAAAATGGAACAAGAAGAGACGCAGGCTACCAGTGGGGTACTTGCCCAGACAAACCAGGCCTCTGTATTCACGAATGCTTTCGCATATACCATTCGTCACTAGATTATTACATTTTTATGTTATTTGTACTCTCGTTTTGTCCCATCAGACATTTGCATTACTTTATTTTCTAATTCATTCTCTACTTAATTTTCACCTCATTTCTCATTACCATATTGGCCACTTATCATTTGGATTTCAGAAAAAGTCTAATCAAAATTAAAATTCTCATTATACCCCTAGATGAATATCTTGAGGGTTGTTGTTTTATCAATTACTTGAGTTATTTTTCTTTTGCCCTAGTCCCTCAAAGACTCGGCAGACATGAAATGGTGCCAGTAAATTATTCCAGCTAGAATGATGCCATGAAAGCCTGTCGTGTATCGAAACAGCAGATTAGGGCCTCATTGGGTTGTTTTTTTTTAGCACAGAAATACCAGCGCAATAAAATGTGGGGTGCATTTCCTCAGTTTACTTTGCTTTGTACAAAAAAATATTCATGAAAGTGACACATTTGTGAAAAAAAAAGCCATTCTAATTTTTCCCACTTGCTTTGCATAAATCCAGGGTTTGGTCTAAATGCTCACTACACCCCTAGATAAATACATTGAGGGGGTCTAGTTTTCTAAATTGGGTCATTTATGTGGAGTTTCTATCATTCTGGCAGCTCAAAACCTCTCCAAATCTTAATGAACACCCCCAGGTCCGCCATCTTTGTACACCTATTAAGCCTTGCCTCAGGCAGGGCTTAATAGATGCCTCTCAGAATCACGATATACTGCAATACATTAGTATTGCAGTACATAGTGCAAGCGATCTAATGATCGCTGGTTGAAGTCCCCTAGGGGGACTAATAAAAAAAGTAAAAATGAGTTATATAAAGGTTTTTTTCTGTGTAAAAAAAAAAATCTATATTAAAAGTTTAAAAAAAAACCTGTTTGCCATTTCCCCCCTAGAGCATAGTAAAAAAATAAATAAACATAATTGGTATCGCCGCATCCGTAAAAGTCTGAACTATTACAATATATCATTATTTAACCCACCCGCCGTAACAAAAATAATTTGTAAACGACAGAATCTCTATTTTTTGGTCACCTAATCTCCCACACAAAATGAAATAAAAAGTGATCAAACCGTCGCATGTACACCAAAATGGTATCATTAAAAACTACAGCTTATCCCGCAAAAAATAAGCTCTCATACTACTTAATAGACGGAAAAATAAAAAAGTTATGTGTAATGACGGGGTAGAGAGACAGACAGGTGAGCCCTAATCTCCCCGCCACTCAGTCCCTGCCTACTTGCACGGCCCGTCCTAGGCGACGGCGTACAACTGGGCGATGGTCCCTACGCTCAATATGTGCACGACAGACAAACAGACAACGGTACAACAGAAGCTAAGGGAAATGGGGCAGTTGCCCACGGCAACACCGTGAGCAACAAGAGTAGTGAACGAGCCGAGTCAAACCAGGAGTGTACGAGGTACTAAACGCAGAGCAGGAGAGTTGTCAGTAAAGCCAGGGTCAATTAAGCAGAGGTAAATAGTACTAGCAGGAGCAGCAGAGCCAGGAAACCAGACAGAATCACAGGCAAAGGAGGAGCAGGAAATCAAGATATAAATAGACAGAGGGCGGGAGCTAGCTCCGTCTGGCCAGGCTGTGATAGGCTCTCCCACTCCTCAGCCTCCCAGCCTGAGTGGTAGCAGATCGAGTCACTCTATCAGACTTAGGAGCAAGTGCAGACTGATTAACCATGGGTGTCGACACAGAAGCTGTGTCTGGCAGATCCTTTACATTATGGCTCTCGGAATTTTGCAACACAAATGTAAAAGATCTGCCAGGCACAGCTTCGGGGTCAACGCCCATAGATAATCAGTCTGCACCTGCTTCTATGTCTGGGAGACTGACTCCATCTTCCACCACTCAGGGTGGCAGGCTTAGGAGTGGGAGAACCTATCAGAGCCTGGCCAGACGGAGCTAGCTCCCGCCCTCTGTCTATTTATACCCGCCCTATAGAGGGCGGGAGATAGCTCTGTCTGGCCAGGCTGTGATAGGTTCTCCCACTCCTAAGCCTGGCACCCTGAGTGGTGGAAGATGGAGTCAGTCTCCCAGACATAGAAGCAGGTGCAGACTGATTATCTATGGGCGTTGACCCCGAAGCTGTGCCTGGCAGATCCTTTACAACAAAATCTATTTTCTTTTTTACACTTGTTTTTACTTGTAAAAGTAGTAAAATATAGAAAAAACTATATATATTTGATATCGCCATTATCGTATTGACCCACAGAATAAAGTTAACATGTTGTTTTAATTGCATAGTGAATTCCGTAAAAACGGTGCGCAAAAAACCATGGAGGAATCACAGTTTTTTTCATTTTCTACCCCACAAATATTTTTTTTCCCGTTTCCTAGTACATTATATGGCAAAATAAATGGTGCTACGAAAAACTTCAACTCATCTCGCAAAAATCAAGCCCTCATAGTACTGTATAGACGGAAAAATAAAGACGTTATGGCTTTTGGAGGGTGGGGAGGAAAAAAAGAAAATGAAAATCTGAAAAAGGACTGCGGCGGGAAGGGGTTAAGGTCCAAACAGGCTGGGTCCTTAAGGGGTTAAACGATAATGTAAATTTACAAAAAAACTGGCAAGTACAAAAAGTACAACTCGTCCTGCAAAAAACAGTATCATATAGAGTGAAGGAAATAAGTATTTGATCCCTTGCTGATTTTGTAAGTTTGCCCACTGTCAAAGACATGAACAGTCTAGAATTTTTAGGCTAGGTTAATTTTACCAGTGAGAGATAGATTATATATATATAAAAAAAAATAAAAAAAAAAATCACATAGTCAAAATTATATATATTTATTTGCATTGTGCACAGAGAAATAAGTATTTGATCCCCTACCAACCATTAAGAGTTCAGCCTCCTCCAGACCAGTTACACGCTCCAAATCAACTTGGTGCCTGCATTAAAGACAGCTGTCTTAAATGGTCACCTGTATAAAAGACTCCTGTCCACAGACTCAATTAATCAATAATGACTCTAACATCTACAACATGGGCAAGACCAAAGAGCTTCCTAAGGATGTCAGGGGCAAGATCGAAGACCTGCACAAGGCTGGAATGGGCTACAAAACCATAAGTAAGACGCTGGGTGAGAAGGAGACAATTGTTGGTGCAATAGTAAGAAAATGGAAGACATACAAAATGACTGTCAATCGACATCGATCTGGGGCTCCATGCAAAATCTCACCTCGTGGGGTATCCTTTATCCTGAGGAAGGTGAGAGCTCAGCCGAAAACTACACGGGGGGAACTTGTTAATGATCTCAAGGCAGCTGGGACCACAGTCACCAAGAAAACCATTGGTAACACATTACGCCGTAATGGATTAAAATCTTGCAGTGCCTGCAAGGTCCCCCTGCTCAAGAAGGCACATGTACAGGCCCGTCTGAAGTTTGCAAATGAACATCTGGATAATTCTGAGAGTGATTGGGAGAAGGTGCTGTGGTCAGATGGGACTAAAATTGAGCTCTTTGGCATTAACTCAACTCGCCGTGTTTGGAGGAAGAGAAATGCTGCCTATGACCCAAAGAACACCGTCCCCACTGTCAAGCATGGAGGTGGAAACATTATGTTTTGGGGGTGTTTCTCTGCAAAGGGCACAGGACTACTTCACCGCATCAATGGGAGAATGGATGGAGCCATGTACCGTCAAATCCTGAGTGACAACCTCCTTCCCTCCACCAGGACATTAAAAATGTCTCGTGGCTGGGTCTTCCACTACGACAATGACCCGAAACATACAGCCAAGGCAACAAAGGAGTGGCTCAAAAAGAAGCACATTAAGGTCATGGAGTGGCCTAGCCAGTCTCCAGACCTTAATCCCATCGAAAACTTATGGAGGGAGCAGCAGATCCGAGTTGCCAAGCGACAGCCTCGAAATCTTAATGATTTACAGATGATCTGCAAAGAGGAGTGGGCCAAAATTCCATCTAACATGTGTGCAAACCTCATCATCAACTACAAAAAACGTCTGACTGCTGTGCTTGCCAACAAGGGTTTTGCCACCAAGTATTAAGTCTGGTTTGCCAAAGGGATCAAATACTCATTTCTCTGTGCACAATGCAAATAAATATATATAATTTTGACAATGTGATTTTGTGTTTTTTTTTTAAATATAATCTATCTCTCACTGGTAAAATTAACCTAGCCTAAAAATTCTAGACTGTTCATGTCTTTGACAGTGGGCAAACTTACAAAATCAGCAAGGGATCAAATACTTATTTCGTTCACTGTAGCTACATTGTACAAAAGTTTTGAACTCCCCGCTAGCCCCCTCCATGCTACGCCCCTTCATATGTAAAGCTGCTTTTTACTCAGAGAAGGAATATTATTAATACAACGCTCCACAGACACAGATGAGTGGTAGAAGTTTATTGATGTAATGAATATCTGTGCAGTTGTTATTGCACTTTCCTCACAGCAAGAATGGAAAGTCTCATAGCGGCTTCTACCAGAGAATGTGGGATGAATTAATAGCGCGCTATTGGCAGTCTATGATATCACTACAGTGACATAATGGTGGAAACACGCACATTCACTATCACACCGGCAATCACCAGGACTCCCTAATACTGTCCTCATAGTTATGATAATGATGGACAGGGGCGTAGCTATAGGGGGTGTACCCGGGCCCTGGAGTCTGAGGGGCCCAAAAGCCCTTGGCCACATAAGAAGACTCCAGTATTATAGATGATATATGGTAGGTCGGGGCCCTGTTGTAGATTTTACATTGGGACACAGGAGCTACAAGTTACGCCTCTGATGATAGATCACCACTGAAAAGATGGAGGAGTCTTCTCAACGAAACCCTTCACAGCCGCCATTATGTTCAATCCAGATGTTGACCTACTTTACCGGCCAAGATGTCATGTGCCAGAGCCAGAACAAGTGATATTCTACAAGCAGCAACGCTCGTCAGACACTTTCTCTTTCCAGCAATTTCTGAATGTTGTGCAGCTTCACTAGTAGCAGCAGTAACAGGGCAGCGACCAGCAGAAGTGGAACGCCGACAGCACCGCTGATGATCAGGATTTTTCTCAGGCTGTCGTCTGTAATGCTGGCAGTGGCTGCAAGATCTTGTTGTGTGGCTGGAGACGCTGGTATTGCGACTGCTGTATGCGCTGTTGTTGTACGGATGGTTGGCGCTGGTATTGCGGCTGCTGTATGCGCTGTTGTTGTACGGATATTTGGCGCTCTTATTGCGATGTGCGATGCTGTTTTCATTTTTGCAGCCATTTTTCTTGCTGCTGTTAGACGCACTTTTAGTTTCTGGATTGCTGCTGGGGCTGGTGGTGTTTTTATGGTTATTTGATAAGAGGCTGTTGGAAAACAAGAAAAAGATTAGAAAATCAATAATTGATTATCAGAACTGTATTACAGAGATGAGAGATGTGGGAGAGTAGAGAAGCTTACGTTCAGTTGTTGTGTCTTCCATCCAGGGATAGGACTCCTCGTCATAATCTGGTGGCGCTGGTGATAATTCTGGAAATAAGACGTGTCACACAGTTCATCATTAGTAAATGTTTTCTTCTGGTCACTACTTATTTCTGGTGTGAATGTTATGTATAAATGTCAGTATATGGCGTGTGCACGGAGCCTGTACAGAGGAGAACACAATTCCTGCAGCTCTGTACTATGGAGCTATAGGCGCTCTATGTCAGATTAATATGGAATCAGACCGAAAACCCTCCACATGTCTATGGGCGCCATATTACGACTCTGTATAACTCGGAGGTGGTATAGAGGCATAACATGGTGCTGTACATGAGCCCCATATCTGTGTATATAACATTTATATCAATGACAAGAATGATCTTAAAGACTGAAGTAAACGTTACCTGCACGGTAGATGGTTTCTGCCTTCTCAGGAGATGTTTTTCCTGCATTGAGTTTACGAGCTAAAAATTAAAAATGAAATAATTTAAAATTCCATGAAGCTAAAATAAAATAAGTAATACAAATCCTCATATTGTGATATTACAGCTATAACTGTGTGATGCTTCTAATATTGGGATAGATAGAAGAACTTGTCATCATAAGATAAGAGACATAACAGTCTATGCCCAGGTCCAGACCAAATATGACTGACAGTGACTGGTATATAGTATATCTACTCTCATAACGACGACTGATACATCCACTGGTAACAGGCTGTGGCATTAGTGGGCATTACCATGACACTGGACCTGCCTGTCCTGACACAAACACAAATTCTATTATATCATTCCAGTGTGTGTGACTTATATTCTCTTACTCAACGACATCTTATAATGATTTACTTGTTAGAAATGTCATTAAATGGATATTATGTCAATCAGAAAATTGTTCCCTAACCAGTGTCTCAGAGTTACATGTGTTACTGTGTGATCTGCTGTGTCTTTGTATATAGAGGTGGATCTACAGCCATAGCCTCCCTGTTTATATGAGATACCATGTTATATTATAAGTGTTATTATCTCAGTGTCTATAAAGAATTACCACAGATAGAACTTACCGCGCTTCTTTTTAGTACCAGCCATCATCTTCTTTATTATTTTTAGCTCTTTCTGTATATCGGTTTCACCTACATGATAAAATTCCAGCCATTAACCTTTATTATTCTAGAGGTGGGTTGTCCAGATCTGGTACAATATCTGCCTCATTAATTACACTTTATTAAGAACGATTATCTACAGATTTCCTTAGAAATGTCCCATTGATTTGCAGCATCTACAGTTCTGCTTGGTTTGTATTGTATTAGTCGGAGCAGTTAGATTTCTACTATAAAGTGTCGGCTTTCTCCTGAAACTAAAAAGCCGCCATCATGGATGTAACAAATATCCTGCTGCTGAGGTGCAAATAATTTACTGCAAATTATTTACTATTCAAGACCTAACTACACCCAAAACCTAAATATTCCCTGGTCACTGCAATAGACCCGAATATCCCTCTTCTCAATCACAGGGACCTTTAGTTAACCTGTACCGGCCTGTGACATGGAGGGGACATTGAGGTCACTGGGGATTTTATTTCCCTGACTAATAATATAGTCACCCTGCAGGGTCAAGTGTGAGAAATAGATGATTTTAACCCCTGTAGAGCCACTAACTTGTTAGTCTGTTAATAAATGTTTTCCTATGTACATTATTATTTATTACATCTGTGAGGGTCATTCTTTACAAATTTATATATATAATATGAATGATGTAATAGACTGGAGAAGACGTTACCTGCATGGTCGGATGTTTCTACGTCCTCATTGATTTTACGACCTGAAAATTAGTAATAAAATTATTTTAGAGGTTATAAGTTAAGAGCAAACGAAGTATGAATCCTGATATTGTGTTATTATAGATATAAGTGTGTGATGCTTATAACTCGTCAAATAGATTCAAGAACTTGTAGTCATAAGATAAAAGACATAACGCTCTGTGCCCAGGTAACTGCCAAATATGACCGACAGTGACTGGTAAGCAGTATATCTACTCTTATAATGACTGATATATCCAATGGTAACAGGCTGTGCATTAGTGGGCATTGCCATAACACTGATTTCCTTACATCATATTCAGTCCACTACCATAAGTACTCTGATGTGTCCTCCTAATGTACAACTCTGCAGTGTATTATTATTGTTCATTCTACAGATTACTGGCCCCTCATCACAGTAAAGCTATGGGGTATAGTGTGTTGGAGGACAATATAGTGTATGTTGTCAGTCAATGAAGAATATGAGTGTGAACTGCATCAGGAGATTTTTTTTTTCATTGATTGTGGAATAAAGTGTCATGTAGAGCAAAGGGCCAAATCCTTGTATGTTATTCTAATGGGTCATATATAAAGACTGGTGAGTGGCGTGCCAGTCTGGAAAGGGGTGCAGTATGTCTCTGTACATAGCGGTGGATCTACCACCATATTGTCCCTCTTTGTATGAGATAGTAATATTACTACTGCCTCGAGACAGTTACTGTCTATAGAAATACATTGGGTCATAGTTACATGTAATTTTCAGGAGATTAATTGTCTCAATGGTTATAAAGAAATTCCTCAGACAGAACTTACCAAGCTTTGTCCTAAATACAACCCGGATTTTCTTTGGTTGAATTGTTGTGGTAAAACCGATTTCTCCTGTATGATAAAAATTCACATTCACTTTTATTATTGAAGATTTCCTTTCTACCAAATACACTACAGGGATGTAACTGAGTATTCGGACTCTCTTAGGAATGATTATTTTCAGATAAGAGCGTCATATATATTTCCTGTAATATTTCCATGATTTCCAGTCCCCTCTACATCTCCGCTTCTTCTACACTGGGACATTTGGAGATGTTATATTTTTATTAATTGTAGATTCCACATGAAGAACAAGATATAAAGCTGAGAACAACAAGAAGATCAAGATGAACTTACCATGGAGGATTCCACGTGGAACAATGATGGATTTTAGTTGTTTTTTGGTGGAAATTCCATTGGAGTGTCCTATGTGACAAAAGTACATGAATTACCCTCCATAACTATATATTCATAGCTTGTTCAGTCTATTCTATTACATAGAAGTCATTAAACTGCATTATTAATCATCTACTTTATATATAGATACTTCGTACTATATATCAGCCTCGTACTAGAGCAGACAATATATGTATCTAGAGAACTCACCGATCCCCTGTAGATCAGAAGCAGTCGGGGATGTAAACCCCTGTGTTGTGCTTGTTATTACTGCACTTGTTGGACCTGGAAGAAAATACAGAGAAATTGTTGATCTAATCCTAATAATCCTAATCCATTAACTCTGTACTACATGACTATATGTGGTGAAGCATGTAGAAGCGGAGCCGTTATGTCCTCTATGGATAGATATGAGTCTGTTCTATAATGTGTTATTATATTACCTGCAGGGGATGTGGTCGTGGTGGTCGGCAACGGTTGTTCAGTTGCAGCAGACGTCTTTACTATAATAAACAAGAACATGTTATAATTATTCACAAAGAAATAACAATAAGTAACCCCAATATATGGAGAATCTTATTCCAGTGTCAGCCTCGTAATAGAACAGACAATATATGTATCTAGAGAACTCACCGATCCCCTGTAGATCAGAAGCAGTCGGGGATGTAAACCCCTGTGTTGTGCTTGTTGTTACTGCACTTGTTGGACCTGGAAGAAAATACAGAGAAATTGTTCATCTAATCCCAATAATCCTAATCCTTTCTGATGTCCTGCACAGAGCAGAGAGTCATTCACATACAACATTGTTATGGAGACAATATAATGGAGGAGCCCACCTTCTCCACATGTAGTAGACGCCTTATTGTTCCCTACTCTCCCTATATATCAGCATTGGGGATCATTAGGGAACATGTTCTAGTGTAATACATAACTCTATATGGTGAAGTAATGGGGTTCTAGTCTACTGAAATGTCTCCAGGATTCCTCCTCCTGACTGGACGTCCTTCTATACATTGCTGACCACAAGTGTCTTCAGGTTCCTCCTCCTGGATGTTGAGTGTGGACTCAGAAGACAATGTGCGGGATGGAGACTTGTATCTTCTGTCCCTGACTGCTGCATGTATAAGCGGAGCCGTTATGTCCTCTATGGATAGAGATGAGTCTATTCTATAATGTGTTATTATATTACCTGCAGGGGATGTTGGCACGGCGATGGACGATGGTTTTATTATCTCGCCAGACGTCTTTTCTGTAAATAATAAAACAATATATTATAGAAAAATCAAATAAACAATGTAAGTGATGAATATAATGAGTTTTCTGCCATTGAAGACACAGAAGACGTCCAGTAGACACTTACTATTGATGGTCGGAGGAAGAGTCACCACAATTTTCCTCAGACGTGTTTTAGGTTTTTCAGTTTGTACATCAGATGTTCCTATGTGAAGGACATTACATTTATTGGTTATTTATGTTTCCTGTATTATCTATCCTGAGTATAATATACATCATATGTTTATAGTACCAATCTGTTATTATTATATATGTGATCATGTATCTCCTACTGTAACTGAGAAGAATATTAGATGTCACCAGGGAGCTGTATGACATATAACAGGCTGCCGGCTCAGGACATTTCTACATGACTTCTAATATTCCTTATAATTTACAGTATGGGGACAGGACCCCCTTGTTCTTAGGTAAGTTGGGGGTCCGGTCACTGTGATCTCTGTGTGATTGACATAACAGAGATTTTATCCCCTTTAAGATGGGAGGACAATTGTAGAATAAAATGGTGGCAATAGATAAACTTACCTTGTACGGACTGAAATTCATCCATGATTTGTTTGAGTTGTCTCAAACCTCTGAGAAAAACACGTTGTGTTTCTCCTATAAGAAAAGAATGAAACCCACAACATTTATTATCATTGGTGACATCTGGGGCCAAACATCGTAGTGATATGTAATAGAAGATTGTGGATTACTGGAGGGTCCTACATTGCACATCTGTAGTCACTGGTAAAGGCTTCACCTCCTTTATCATTACATTTCTATCAATACCAGAGATAAGTATATACTATGTGCACATAACATGTATATTACAGTAAGGTAACGGCCTCCCATGTACTGAGACAAATGATCCGTAATAACGGGGGGTCCTGGAGATCTGCTTTTAAGAGATCACCCACTTTACATCCCCCCTATGTATAAAACACATGTAATAAAAGGGAGTTCTTCACACTAGAGAATCCACAACTGCTGCATGTCTATCTACAAGCTTCCATATTACATATAATAAAGGACATTGTTCTTACCTTCAGCATAAGCTGGGATGGGAGAAGACCTGGATGGTCGGTCATTCTCAGATGCTGCTGTTTCAGCAGCAGATAAAGCAAAGATAAGCCAGAAAATCAGCATTCTGCTCAGTACACTCGCCATAATCAGAGAGGTCAAATCAAGGAGAAAGTGATAAGTAAACCTATGACTGCATTATGATGTCATCACACTATGACACCATGGAAGAACGTACCATGATTGGTCAAGAAGGTGGATGACATATCTGCTTTATGAAGTCATCACATTCCGTCCCGGCACATATTTTGACAATATGGAATAACACTCAAAAGAGTGTGTAACCAGCAATATATATATATGTTGCAGTCCGTGGCCATTATATTTACAGACTCTATATTGAGTCTTTTGACATATACATATAATTACATTTCACATATATATCTATTGTGGGCTACTTGTATAAAGAAATATATATTGCTGGTTACACACTCTTTTGAGTGTTATTCCATATTGTCAAAATATGCGCCAGGACGGAATTCTCTGTCCACGCATGCGCGGCCATACTGCGTTCCAGGGGTGCGTTCCATATGATGCACTTCCGGCAGTCCGCCATCTTGCGCATGCGCACTATCGATCGCGGGACGCCATGGTACTCCATGCATCACCGAGAGCTGACACTAAGTTGTATTACATAACTTCTGTTCTTTTCCACTACAACTGTGTTGGAAGAATCCCTCTGCTCCTCCCCTTCATTATGAGTTGATGTCAGTTATTAGGGTAATTATATTATTACCTTAGTTATCTTTGCACTATTTACCTAATATTGAGAGATGTTGTTTTTTAACACATTTATTAGTCACATTGACTGATATATTTTCACTTTTTGTATGATTATGTTCTTTGTATTAACTGATTTTTAACATATGTATTATTAATTGCACTATTTACTGTATATCCTGGGTATCCCTATATATATGTGGCACTCTGCACTTTTGAAATCAGCTTGAGAAAGGTTCAGGTGTGAACCGAAACGTTGCTCATTCTTTCCACCTGGTGGTGAATAAATCAACATCTTCCTGTTATCTTATTCTTAGGCCTCATGCACACGACCGTAAAAACTCCCATTATTACGGGTCGTAATTACGACCCGTAATAACGGGCTCATAGACTTCTATTGGCGACGGGTGCCTTCCCGTTTTCTCACGGGAAGGTGCCCGTGCCGTTGAAAAAGATAGAACATGTCCTATTTCAGGCCGTAATAACGGCACGGACAGTCCATAGAAGTCTATGGAGCTCTCGTAATGACGGGTGGCTACATGTGTGCACCCGTCATTACGGCAGAGTTGCTAAGAAACGTCAGTAAATAGTCACTGTCCAGGGAGCTGAAAGAGTTAACTAATCGGCAGTAACTCTTTCAGCACCCTGGACAGTGACTACCGATCAGAATAAACCTGTAAAAAATAAAAATAAAAGACGTTCATACTTACCGACAACTTCCTGCTTCCTCCAGTCCGGTCTCCCGCCCGTTGCCTTGGTGACGCGTCCCTCTCGACATCCGGCCCGACGTCCTGGATGACGTTTCAGGCCATGTGACCGCTGCAGCCAATCACAGGTCAATCACAGGCTGCAGCGGTCACATGGACTGCCGCGTCATCCAGGGATGTCGGGCTGGATGTGAAGAGAGGGACGCGTCACCAAGACAACGGCCGGGTAAGTATGAATTTCTTTAACTTTTATTACAGAAAGGGCTGTCCCTTCTCTCTATCCTGCACTGATAGAGAGAAGGGGCTGCCGATTAGTGCAGTGCTATTTTGCCGCCAAAAACGTGCCCGTAAATACGGGTGGAATACGGGTGACACCGGACCCATATTTATGGGCACGGGTTCGTAAATACTGGTGCAAAACGGGTCGAATACGTGTGACACCGGACCCGTATTTACGCCAGTATTTACGGGTGGGAAAAAATACGGTCGTGTGCATGAGGCCTAAGGAGTTGATTCATCCTTCTACTGGTAACGTGCACACGGCCTGATGTTCAGTTTACCTTGAGTGCTGTGTTTTTCCTATCTACTTGAACTATATATATATATATATATATATATATATATATATATATATATATATTGTGAGGGTTTAGCATCAGGAGAGGTTGGTACAGCGGTTTCTTTGTAGCCAGAGACAGGGACACCGTGCATTAAAAGTCATAACAGGGCTTTGCCTGTGTTTTTATTCTTGTCAAAGAAACAGCCTGTAAGGGGTGCATCCCTGCTTACCTCTCTCAGGAGGACAGTACAGGGACACGTGCTGTCGGGCGGCTGAAGAGGCTGCAGCTCCGGACGAAGGAGCGTCTTGGGCGTCATCTCTATGCGCTGAGAATCGCGGCAAACCGCGTCGCAAAACTCGGCAAAAACGGCCTGAAAATGCCTCCCATTGATTTCAATGGGAGGCGTCGTCGTCTTTTTCCTGCGAGCAGTAAAACTGCCTCGCGGGAAAAAGAAGCGACAAGCCCTATCTTCGGGAGCTTCCGCCTCTGACCTCCCATTGACTTCAATGGGAGGCAGAGAAAGCGTATTTCACGGTGTTTTATGCCCGCGGCGCTCAATGGCCGCGGGCGAAAAACGCTGCCAAAAACTCAGCGAAAATCGTCGTGCAGGGAGAGGAAAATCTGCCTCAAACTTCCAAACTGAATTTTGAGGCAGATATTCCTCCTGCAAAATACTCTGTGTGAACATAGCCTTAAAGTGCTGTTTGAAGTATGGAAAATATTTAAAGAATTATTCTTACTGCCAATCAGTGCAGTGCAAATAGTACAGTCTGCCCTGCACTGCCCCATATCTCTCCTCGGCAGCCAGTCTCATTTGCGCCGTCACTCTCTGCAATTACATTCAGGCCAGTCCAGGACGAATCGCGTTTAGCGCTGTTTTGAAGCGGCACGTCCTGGGCTGGTTTATTTGCTCTACCTGCTGTATTGTAGTGGTCTGCCTGTGCTGACTCGATGCCAGTTGTGTATTAATATGATCTTCGGCCCTTGGCTGTACACAAGTTATGGCCCCACTTCCCACACGTAAGTATCACCTACATGTCAAAGTGCATCACATGCCACTCTGCGGACTGTCTCTTAGCCTGATCATCCGCTGCCACTCACACTTCCCCACAGCCCCCACCACAATAATTTACATAGATTGTAAGACCAACATTACCAATAATACCTCCATACTGTTACTGAATAATACCCCCATACAGTTACTGAATAATACCCCATACTGATACTGAATAATCCCTCCATACTGTTACTGAATAATACCTCCATACTGTTACTGAATAATACCTCCATACTGTTACTGAATAATACCCCCATACTGTTACTGAATAATACCTCCATACAGTTACTGAATAATACCTCCATACTGTTACTGAATAATACCTCCATAGTGTTACTGAATAATACCTCCATACTGATACTGAATAATACCTCCATACTGTTACTGAATAATACCCCCATACTGTTACTGAATAATACCTCCATACTGTTACTGAATAATACCCCCATACTGATACTGAATAATACCCCCATACTGATACTGAATAATACCCCCATACTGATACTGAATAATACCCCCATACTGTTACTGAATAATACCTCCATACTGTTACTGAATAATACCCCCATACTGTTACTGAATAATACCCCCATACTGTTACTGAATAATACCGCCACACCATAACCACATAGTGATTGAATAATACCTCCATACTGTTACTGAATAATACCTCCATACTGATACCTAATAATACCCCTATACTGTTACTGAATAATACCTCATAACTGTTACTGAATAATACCTCCATACTGTTACTGAATAATACCCCCATACTGTTACTGAATAATACCCCCATACTGTTACTGAATAATACCGCCACACCATAACCACATAGTGATTGAATAATACCTCCATACTGTTACTGAATAATACCTCCATACTGATACCTAATAATACCCCTATACTGTTACTGAATAATACCTCATAACTGTTACTGAATAATACCTCCATACTGTTACTGAATAATACCCCCATACTGTTACTGAATAATACCTCCATACTGTTACTGAATAATACCTCCATACTGTTACTGAATAATACCTCCATACTGTTACTGAATAATACCTCCATACTGTTACTGAATAATACCCCCATACTGTTACTGAATAATACCCCCATACTGTTACTGAATAATACCTCCATACTGTTACTGAATAATACCCCCCATACTGATACTGAATAATACCCCCATACTGTTACTGAATAATACCACCATACTGTTACTGAATAATACCCACATACTGTTACTGAATAATACCTCCATACTGTCACTGAATAATACCTCCATACTGTTACTGAATAATACCCCCATACTGATACTGAATAATACCCCTGTACTGTTACTGAATAATACCCCCATACTGTCACTGAATAATACCCCCATACTGTTACTGAATAATACCTCCACACCATAACCACATAGTGACTGAATAATACCCCCATACTGTTACTGAATAATACCTCCATACTGTTACTGAATAATACCTCCATACAGTTACTGAATAATACCTCCATAATGTCACTGAATAATACCCCCATACTGTTACTGAATAATACCTCCATACTGTTACTGAATAATACCCCCATACTGTTACTGAATAATACCCGCATACAGTTAGTGAATAATACCTCCATACAGTTATTGAATAATACCTCCATACTGTTACTGAATAATACATCATACAGATACTGAATAATACCTCCATACTGTTACTGAATAATACCTCCATACAGTTACTGAATAATACCCCCATACTGTTACTGAATAATACCCCCATACTGTTACTGAATAATACCTCCATACTGTTACTGAATAATACCCCCATACTGTTACTGAATAATACCCCCATACTGTTACTGAATAATACCTCCATACTATTACTGAATAATACCTCCATACAGTTACTGAATAATACCCCCATACTGTTACTGAATAATACCCCATACTGTTACTGAATAATACCTCCATACTGATACTGAATAATACCTCCATACTGTTACTGAATAATACCTCCATACTGTTACTGAATAATACCCCCATACTGATACTGAATAATACCCCCATACTGATACTGAATAATACCCCCATACTGTAACTGAATAATACCTCCATACTGTTACTGAATAATACCCCCATACTGTTACTGAATAATACCCCCATACTGTTACTGAATAATACCCCCATACTGTTACTGAATAATACCTCCATACTGATACTGAATAATACCCCCATACTGTTACTGAATAATACCTCCATACTGATACTGAATAATACCTCCATACTGTTACTGAATAATACCCCCATACTGTTACTGAATAATACCTCCATACTGTTACTGAATAATACCTCCATACAGTTACTGAATAATACAGTTACTGAATAATACCTCCATACTGATACTGAATAATCCCCCCATACTGTTACTGAATAATACCTCCATACTGTTACTGAATAATACCTCCATACGGTTACTGAATAAAACTACCAAACCATGATCACATATTACTACAACATTGTGTCAAAAAAACAACACCATACTGTTAGTGAATAAATCCCACTATATATAGACCAATATTACCACCATATAGTGACCTTATAGAGGTAGTTGCCAGTTATACACAAGATATCTGCAAACCATATAAGTGATTACAGTATAGTTATATTGAGTGACTATTGTGGCAAATTTTTAAGTCTTTAAAATTTTTATACTTTTTTTTGGTAGGTTCCGCTGGAGCGTTTGGACTACGTTGTAGATTCATTGGACTACTCCGATGATCTACTTTTAAAAAATAAAATAAAATGGTGAAAGAGGATTGCATGGGGAAGTTTTTCTTGTCTGTTTTTTTTAATACTTTATTATGGCCTTAGTAATGGCTGTTGTCTGATTGAGAGCGTCCATTACTAAGAAGGGGCTTTGTGTTAGCCAGTAAAAAGGCTATCACTAACCCCTATTATTACCCCGGTTCTCACTGCCGTGAGGGGTGTACGATCCAGTACCCGACCATCTGAAGCGACGGTAAGGCAGCAGGGCGGCCACAGGCTGGTTTTACCAGGCTGGGAAGGGATAAAAAACGTGGCCCTTCCCACCCTGGTGATGCTAGGCTGCAGCTGCTTTATTGTATTTGGCTGGTTGTGAAAAATAGCGGGAACCCCACGTCTTTTAAAAAAAGCCAGGAAACAAAAGTGCAGTCTGCAGAACTTTTATTTCCGTTCAAAAGAACGGAAACATAGCGAACGGAGACAAATGGAAAGCAACTGATATAAAAGAATTACCAATGAAAGCAATGGTAATGCTAATGGAACCGTTGCTTTCCGTTTAACGTATCGATCCTCTCCCTCTGACAGAAGAGAGGTAAACGTATATTAATGCTAGTGTGAACAAAGCCCAATACAAGATATAATAATAAAAAAAAAAAACACAGCTGGGATTTGAACCAGCAACCTTCATGTGTAAGGCAGACAAGCTAACCACTACACTATAGAAGCTGTCATAGACAATGACTGTGAAACTGTAGTAGTTGAGGGTTTACTATTAGTCTCTCCTGTCTCTCTGCTGCGTGTGGGTGGTGACTGGTCAGAGACTAACAGTCAGACTGGCTGCCGCAGCTGCTGCATGCAGTGTGCACTGTGAGTGACTGTGAGACTCACCGGTCACTGCCCTGATTGTAGCTTTCCCACGCTAATTAAGCACAGGAAAGCTACAAAGCCAGGAGTATACTGCAGGGGGGGGGGGGGCGTTTTACTAACAGCAGAGGGCTCTATAGGGGGGAATTATCCCCCCACCATAGAGCCCTGACTAGTTACTATACTGAAAGGTTAGGGGGGTCTGAGCATCTGACTGACTGCTCTAAAGGGGGGGTAGAATCCCCCCCCTATAGAGCTCTCTGCAGTAAGTCAGACGCTCAGACCCTCCCCCACCCACACTAATCGTTGCATTATAGTGATGTGAGGGCTCTATGGGGTGCATTATTCCAGCCCCATAGAGCCCTCTGCTGTCGGTAAAATGCCCAGACACCCCCTTGCAGTATACTCACGTCACGGGTCACGGTCCCAGCAAGGCAGGAACTTACCTCGTGCTTCTGGTGCTGCTCGTCGCTCCTCCTGCAGACTTGCTCCTCTCTGGCTGCATGTGCTGTGTGCAGCGTCAGAGAGGAGGAGGAGTGTTACAGATGTTCGGCACGTCTGCTATGTGCGTCTGCATGGCCCCTCCCCCCGGTCCAGTCCGTCCCGGGCTGAAAATGCCGCCCCCCCCCTTTGGGTAGGTGGTGCCGCCTGAGGCCGTCGGCTCACCTGGCCTCATGGCAGATGCGGCACTGCAAACCGATCAGATATTTATCACCTATCCCATGGAAAGGGGATAAATATTGATTATGGAAAAACGTCTTTAACCCCTTAATGACCAGCCTATTTTAGACCTTAATGACCAAGCCATTTTTTGCGTTTTTCCATCGTCTCATTCAAAGAGCTATAACTTTTTGATATTTGTATCGACATAAGGTCTTGTTTTTTGCGGGACAAGTTGTCATTTTTAATAGCACCATTTTGGGGTGCATAGAATTTATTAATTAACTTTTATGAACTTTTTTTGCGGGGGGGAATAGAAAAAAAACTGCAATTTCGCCACACATTTTTGCGTCCTAAATTTACGCTGTTTATCGTGTGGTATAAATTACATAATAACTTTATTCAGCGGGTTGTTGCGATTGCAAAGATACAAATTTATATAGATTTTGTATGTTTTACTACTTTTACACAGTGAAAACACTTTTTTCCAAATTATTTGTTTTTGTGCCTCCATATTTGAAGAGCCATAAATTTTTTATTTTTTCCTCGATGCAATTGTATGAGGGTTTTTTTTGCAGGATGACTTGTAGTTTTTATCGGTACCATTTTTCGACTTTTTGATCACTTTTTGTCATACTTTTTTTAAGGCAGGATTTTAAGAAAACAGCAATTTTTGCATTGTTTTTCATTTTATTTCTTACGACGTTCACCGTGCAGGTTAAATGATGTAATAACTTTATAGTTGGGGTCGTTACGGACGCGGCAATACCAAATATGTGTACAGTTCTGCTTTTTTTTTTTTTTTTTTTTTTTTTTAATTTATATTTATTCAATACAAATTCCATGCAAGTAAGGAATAAAGAAAACACAACTATACACATATTTTTACATTTTCCTCCCACCCCCACACCCCACCCTCTCAAGACCGATCTTACCACTCCCCCCAATAGGTTTTACAGTGTTTGCCTTGATTATAGATTCTCTCATATTTCATTACAATTTTTACATTATTTACCCAAGCATTAACCCCCGGTGGGGAGCCAGATATCCACTTTCTAACTATTAGTAATTTTGCAATAAATAATAGTTTTATTAATCCACATTTTTTTTCCTTAGAAATGTTTAATTCGGAGTCATCACCCAGCAATACCAGTTGAGGTTGAAACACTATATCTGGATCTATTTTTTCCAAAATGTTTTTAAAAATTCTATGCCAGTAATCGGCAATCTTAATACAATTCCATAACATGTGCGAGTAGTTTGCCTCCGCCGCACCACATCTGGGGCAGTTAGAGGCTTTATTAATAGAGAACTTACTCAGAAGGGCTGGCGTATAGTAAAGCCTATGTATCAAATTGAACTGAATAAGCTGATGGTTCACGCTTATCGATACTTTACAAATATTTTGAAATATTATGTTCCAATCAAGAACACAATCGTTATTCAATTCCTTCTCCCATTTTATAACACAATTGAATTTTATTTTCCTTGACTTTATTTCCATCAGGGATTTATACAACCTGGAGAGAGGTTTTTTTCACATTTGTATTTTCTCAGTTTTTTGTAAAAGTCATCCATATGGTCTTTATTGAGAGGATTGCTATCTTTAAATTTATCAAATGCGTGCTTTAATTGGATATAGGAGAATCTTTCCTTCTCCGTCAAGTCAAAATCAACTGATAATTTTTCCCATGTTTTGACTTTTCCTTCTTCCATTATATCTAGTACATATCTAATCCCTCTACGTTTTAACATTGGTAACTCTGGGATAGCCTTACATTCTTCTTTATTAAGATTGTGCCATAACGGGGAAAAGGATAAAAAACATTTCGACCAGTCATATTTCTTAAACTGTTCCAGCATTCATGCGGGAGTTGTGCCGTAACTGTTTCCATAACTCCAGATTTTAATTGACCAGATTCTAACACCTCATAAATATCTGAAAAGCGGCCTTTAACCTCTTAACGCCGAAGGGCGGATATATCAGTCCTCTGCAGCTGCTAGTTCGCGCAGGAGGAGGGATATATCCGTCCTGTGATGGCGCGGGTACTGTCACTGTACCCACGCGATCAGCGGCAGGAGCACGGCTGTTATACACAGCCTGGCTCCTGCTGCAACTGCCGGAATCGAAGCGCGCTCCGATTCCGGCAGTTTAAGCCATTAAATGCCGCTGTCAATAGTGACAGCGGCATCTAATGTGTTTGACAGAGGGAGGGAGCTCCCTCTGTCACCCGATCGGCGCCCCCGCAAACAAATCGCGGGTCGACGTCGGGTTTCCATGGCAGCGGGGGGTCTAACAAAGACCCCCAGGTCTGCCTTCAGCATCTGCCTGTTAGGCGATGTCGAAGGCATGACCTAATAGGTTGCCTGTCAGTTTTACACTGACAGGCAATACTGCTTTGGTATACGAAGTATACCAAAGCATTATATATGCGATCGACACATCGCATAGTGAAGTCCCCTGGTGGGACTAAAAAAAAAAATGTCAATCAGTTAAATAAAGTTGGTGAAAAAAAAAATAATAATAATTACAGTGAAAATCAAATAAAACGACTTTTTTTGCCCAAAAAGTGGTTTTATTTAGTAAAAGTGTCAAAACAAATCACACATACCCATATAAGGTATCCCCGCGATCATAACGACTTGAACAATAAAATGAACACATTAATTAAACCGCCGGATGAACGGCGTCCAAAAAATACGCAAATAACAACGGAAAAAAATTCTCTCTTTTCTCCCATTCTCCCCATAAAAAATTAAATAAAATTTAATCTATAAGTCCTATGTACCCCAAAATAGTACTAATAAAAACTACACATTGGCTCGAAAAAATCAAGCCCACATACGGCCACATTGACGGAAAAATAAAAAAGTTACGGCTCTTGGAATGCGGTGATGCAAAAACAAGTAATTTTTTTCTAAAAGGGTTTTTATTGTGCAAACGTAGGAAAACATATAAAACCTTTACATATTTGGTATCCCTGTAATCGTGCCGACCCATAGAATAAAGTGAACATGTTATTTACGCTGCATAGTAAACGGCGTAAATTTATAACGTGAAAATCAATGCTGGAATAGCTGCTTATTTTCAATTCTCTCCTAAAATAAAGTTAATAAAAGTTAATCAATATATTATAAGCATCTAAAAATGGTACAATTACAAAACACAACTCGTCCCGCAAAAAACAAGCCCTTATACGGCTATGTCAATGGAATAAAAAAAAAGTTATGACTCTTGGAATACGACTGTGAAAAAACAAAAAATAATCCTTGGTCATTAACGTGCAAAATGGCCCGGTCATTAAGGGGTTAATGTTAGTGATCAACCATTGTAGGAACTCGGCGTTATCCCATTCTTGTATGTATTGTGATTGTGCTGCTAGGCAATATACTCTAATATCTGGAAATGCTAGTCCTCCTTGTTCTCTTGAAGGACATAAATAGTCTAGCTTAATCCGAACTCTCTTCCTTCTCCAAATCAGGTTATTTATGATTTTCTTAAAATATTTATCTTGTATCCACACCGGGGTAACCCCAAAAACACATTAAATTTTTTGGATCAACACTGTTTTAATCAAGACAATTTGATCGGCTTTTGATATTGGCAATTCGTTCCATATTCTTATTTTTTTTTCCATTTCTTTTATAAGGGGGAACAAATTATAATCCAAAAATTATTTTATATTATTTGAAATTTCTATACCCAAAGTACAGCTTACAGCTGATGGAGCATGCTTACTGCCACGTATGTTGTGTGGCTCGGGGGGACAGGGCAACGGGGTCCCCTGTTCAAGTGATTTTGCGGGTCCCAGCAGTCACCCCCCCTACCAGTCTAACCTTTACCACCTATGCAGTGGAATGAATATTTTTAGCTGGAATATCCCTTTAAGAAGAATCAATATTTGACTACAAAGAATGTAAATCGAGTCATGACTGCCCATACATTGCCCTTCGGAGGTAGAGGAATGTACAGGAAGTCCTTACTGTGCCACCGCAGGGTAAATTATGCATTCCATGGTGTCCAGTGAAATCAAAGGACCATCAATCTAATGCATGAGCATGTTTAGTCCTCTAGAACAAGAGCCACTCTTTGAAGTCGCTCTCTATTCTGGGCGATAAGGACCCCAAATGAATGTTGAAAATAAATGGGCTGCCCGGTCCTTCAGAGGGAGAGAGGCTTTTTTTTTTTTTTTTTTTTTATTGTTTTTTTATAAATTCTTTTATTTGTCATTTTGTGTTTTTTTTTTTTTATTACAAATCGTACAGAATATACATAACACAGTACGAAAAAAGGCAATGAAAAACAGTCAACGTTTCACAGGTCAGTTATCTGCCCCGCATAAGTACATGGGGTCACCTGAAAGTACCATGTCGCTAAATACAGTTAATTAAGGAATCTCCGATATGCACCCTGAACCCGCAGCCGTGCATGATATATCCTGAGTGCGCACAGGTGCATCAAAGCAGAAGAGAGATGCAGAGACAGAAAGAAGGAAAGACAAAATAGTGAGGAAAGAAACAGAAGGAAATGGGGGGAGAAAACAAAAAAGAGGGGAGGGGGGGGGAGCTGACCTGACATACCGTGTCTAGACGGGAATTCACGAGGCCATGATGGTTTTATATTCCTCGGTCGTTTGGAAACGAATCCATTCACGCCATGTTTTTAGGAAGGAGGCATCAGTCCTCTTCATTGATGAGAGAGGCTTTTTGTTGCCGCTCTTCACTCTGGCTGATAAATGAGGTTGCTTTTCGTGGGATCCCCTTCCATTGACTCATGGTATTATAAATTGGGTCTTCTAAACCAGACAAGTTGGTCTTTTCGGTGGGATCGGCCAAAGATCTCCTCCATATAGGACCCAACAGTTCCCTACCTACAGATGTCGATAGAAAGAAGATCAAGCATGTAGGATTTCTACATGCTTGATCCTTTGTTTCCCAGTAAAATTGACCTTTTTTCAGACGAACGTAGAATACGTCCGTGTGACAGCCGTTAAAACAACGGCTGTCACACGGACGCATGTATTTCAATGGGGACGTTCACACGGCCGTTGTTTCAATGTACCGTGTGAAGGGTCCGTTGAAAAATAGAACATGTCTTATTTTCTTCAGTTTTCACGGATACCTCCAAAGACTCAAGTCTATGGGGATCCGTGAAAACGGGACCCACACGGGGGAAACTCAGATGTGAAAAATGGCCGTTATTCACATCTGAGCTTCCTCATGTTCGTCTGAATAAGGCCTAAAGCTCAGGGTTTTTTTAAAATGTAGACCCGCTTTGAAGCACTAGAGGGCACAATATGACTGGTAGGACTTGGGCTGGGTCTTGGGCTTACTGCCAGTGCAGAGAAGCGAATATTACAATAGAGCACAGCTTATTAATGTGCCACACCAGTGAATTCATCTGTTATGTATAGGAACAAACTGTAAGAATGAAACATAATAAATATTCCTATCTCAATAAAAGTGATATGTTTCCAAGTCGCAATTGAGCTGAGGGGTCACAATTTGTAAAGGAGGAAAGACAGCCGTATATATTTATTTAAAAAATGCTTTAAACGGGTTATCGCCACTCTTGACCATGGACTGTGTGCAGTCTTGCAATTAGTTCAACTCTATTCACTCGAATGTAATACCATACACATCCATGGACAGAAGTGGCGCTGTTTCTGGAGAATGAGAATAGAGGACTACCGATGAGCACGCCAGCGTTATAGTTGAAGAATCTTCCCTATAGAAGTACAGCCACAATTGTGTAGAGTATGTAGTATCTACCCCCAATGTGACCTCTCTCCCTGCCCCCACAGTCATAGATCATCATGGTAGCCTAATCCCTGGACACCTCACACAGCCTGCAACATCACAGATCAGTACAGGGATATACTGTATGGCACTATTCACCTGGGCAGTGTATGTAATATGTATGTTGGGGCTATGTGATGTTATCTGACTGCTGTATACACTGTCTGATTGCGGTATACGCTTATCTGAGGGGGGCCGCTTGGGTAAGGATCTGTAACAAGCACTCTGGTGGGAGATCAGTGGCAGGCACTCTGGGGGTGGTCTATGGCGGTCTCTGAGGGACATTTGTGGCTGACACACTACATGGAGCTTTTGAGGCTGTTGTCCTGGGTGGAGATCTCCTAAAATTTGTATCACCATTCAAGGGAAATTTTAAGCCCTACCTCGATCCACCCAGGAACACCCACAGACCCTCCCATAAACGCCTATTTTGGGTCACATTTGCATAAACCCTTAAGAGATGTTTTGTGGGATAACAGGGGTGGTATGAACATCTTCTGGGTGTGGGCCAACTTGCCTTTTAAATCTTGGCCACGAGCCCCACAAATTTGTTAAAATTACCGTGCATCTTGCAATAGAATCTAGTGTAACAGTAAAGGAGTACAATAACCAATTCAAAATGGTGATACTGTATTTTCATATAAAAAAGCAAACATACCCATCAATTGATAATGTATTTGGAACATTTATCTACTGAATGTTGTAACGGGGCCTGTGGATAGAGAGACTGTCATAGGGCCTACAGAGGATGGTGGGAACCCAGTGTGTCATCAAGGGTCACATGGGGCTAAACCAGGTAGCGGAATCTAAGGGAACCCCAGGTATTCACTACCCCCCATAGAAGTCTCCCTTAGCGATGGCCGTCGTTATGGTAAAGGAACCGCAGACGAATGCCAGGTTAGGTATAGCATAGGCCGGCAGACAAGCACGGTTGGTAAAGTCAAAGGTCAAGGCAGAGGTACGTCACGGGTCACTAGGAAGAGGTCAGGGCAGGCAGCAGGCAAGGAGAGTCAAGGTAAAAGCTGAGGTCAAACACAGGAAGAACAAACAATCAATCAGCAGGATATCACTAGCAAGCTAGGAGGATCCAAATTGCTCAAGCAATGGTGGACAGGGGGAGGTTCCTTTTATACCCTGGGAAAGTTAAGTAGTAGATGCGCGCTGGCCCTAAAGACCGGGGGAGTCAACAAGCGCACACACTAGGTAGTGTATGAAACACAGAAGGAGAGAGCAGCAAGGGACGCCGCAATTAGAAAAGAGTGAGGCAGGAACGTGGTATCCACTAAGAGCTGGAGGACGCCATAGAGTAGAGAGGTCAGTATATGACGGCGGGGAGCAGTGGGAGAGGTGGCGGCGGCCGTTACAACTGCAATCTCCATCTACTATACATATAGATGTTAGCGTGTTACTCTTTACAAACATAAAAATCCAGCATACACTTGTATAACTTGGAGATCTTTCTCCTTATCACAGAACTATAACCTAGTGCCACTCCTGTCCAGAACCGGTATATGGTATTACAGCCGTGCCCATTAAAGTAAATGGAACTGAAGTGTAATACCAGATACAGACCATGAACAAAAGTGGCGCTGTTTCTGGGCTGTGCCTGGTATTACAGCTTATTCCCAGTCAAAAGAACGTATTACCGGATAAAACCATTAGATAAGAGGGGCGCTGTTTCTGGAAAAAATGCAGACCCTTTTTCTAATCTTGGACAGCCCCTTTAAAGGAACACTTCAAACAACACTGATAGACTGCGTTAGACTAAATCCACACCCGTCACAAATCCAGAAAATTTTGGTGCGAATTTGCTACCAAAAACAGTGTGCATTAGCCGCTGCAGATTTTCCTGCGAATTTCACTTAGAAGCTAAAATAAAGTAAAAAACGTTAGACTTTGTAACTTTGTAAGACTGGCATGCAGCTGCTCGGACCCCGTGCCATGAAGCTCCGGGTGCACAGTCTTTGTGCAGATATTAATGCCAGAGGAGGTTTTGTACTCTGCAGTTATTGAGTCAGCAAAGCGTTGGCGACTTTTATACACTATACGCCTCAACACTCGGGGCCCGGCTGTGTAACTTTACGTGGTCTCCACTTCGTGGCTGAGTTGCTGTGGTTCCTAAACACTTCCATTTTACAATAATATCACTCACAGCTGATGGTGGAATATCTAGGAGGGAAGAAATATCACAAACTGACTTGTTACATCGGTGACGTCCTATTACAGGACCGCGCTGGGATTCAGTGATCTCTTAACAACGACCCATTCTATCACAAATGTCTGTAAAGGCGACTGCACGGCGAGTTCTAGATTTATACACCTGTGGGACTGAATGAAACACCTGAGTTCAATGATTAAGAGCTGTGTCCCAATACTTTTGTCCATATAGTGAACCTCCGATTCCATATTTGATGCAGACTCAAAATATACATGTTAGCGATCAATTCCAAAAATACGATTTATTGGTAATAATCCTTCCATTACTCACCACTGATATCATCTATATTATCCGTCATTACTTCTATACGGAGAATCTGATTTATGATTTAATTACTTGTGATGGGAAGTTATGCTAAAAAAAAAAAAAGGCTGTGTGAACATACCCTAAAGGTTCCCAAACACATAACATAAAAAAGTCAGACGACTATCTATTGTCTATGGGGGAATCCTGACAGTTAAGGGTGCATGTATAGTATATGAGGGAGTGAAAAAGAATAGTTGTCGATCGACCGACAGCCATTGTATGTGTTTGGGCAGGCAGAGGCATTTTTTTTTTCTTTTTTGATATTCTCAACACCTATAAAATACAGATTACTGGATTTTTCATGGTTTTGGATGTGGATTATCAAATTGTCTTGGGTCCTCCAGGGACATTTCAAGGATATTTTTCCCATGACAGACCATATTGATTATACAGGATATAAAATAAAACTGCTCAGCGCGGTCTGACCACCCGGACGTCCAACAATCTTCTTAATGGGAGTTAATGAAAGATAAGCAAACAGGTTTTGATATGGTTCCCAATGCCTGGAGTGGCAATTTTTTTGATGATAAATCTAATCAATAAGCCATAAAAGTATGTAATGGGAGATAGATAGATAGATAGATAGATAGATAGATAGATAGATAGATAGATAGATAGATAGATAGATAGATAGATAGATAGATAGATAGATAGATAGATAGATAGATAGATAGATAGATAGATAGATAGATAGATAGATAGATAGATAGATAGATAGATAGATAGATAGATAGATAGATAGATAGATAGATAGATAGATAGATAGATAGATAGATAGATAGATAGATAGATAGATAGATAGATAGATAGATAGATAGATAGATAGATAGATAGATAGATAGATAGATAGATAGATAGATAGATAGATAGATAGATAGATAGATAGATAGATAGATAGACAGGATAGATAGATATTAGATAGATAGATAGATAGATAGATAGATAGATAGATAGATAGATAGATAGATAGATAGATAGATAGATAGATAGATAGATAGATAGATAGATAGATAGATAGATAGATAGATAGATAGATAGATAGATATAGATGGCAGAGAGGTCTGACCTGAAAAGATGTGTCTACAAGAGGCCACAAGAAATACATCCTAACGGTTGGTTTGACTGTGAGTGCAAAGAAGTACGGAAGACCCTAAGACCTGCCTCAAATAAGAAGCACCGAGACCCAAACAACAGCGGTCTGAAGGAGGCCTACAGCAACATACAGAGGAAATACAAGACCATCCTCCGAAAGAAAAAACAAAGTCACATCTCCACCAAACTTACCCAACTCCAAGATGCCCTCCATGACAACTCGTTCTGGGAATTATGGAAACACATGGGCAACAATTGCAAGAAAAACAACCTTCATATCCAAAATGGCAACATCTGGCTCCAATATTTCAGGGACCTCTACAAAGATATCCCGAAAGAAGAACAAAGCCAAGAACAAAGACAAATAATATCAAAATTGAAGGCGATGGAGGAAACACTTAAAGATTCTCAAAACCCCCTGGATACACCAATAACACTGCAAGAAGTAACAGAGAGAACCTCAGACATAAGGTGTAAAAAATCCAGCGGCCTAGACAGAATCTCACCGGAAATGATAAAACACAGCCCGCCAGAAATACAGGCCGCAATAGTAAAACTATTTAATATGGTGCTGAGTGCCGGCTACTTCCCTCAAATCTGGAACCAAGGCCTTATAACACCAATCCACAAGAGTGGGGACAGGTACGACCCGGCCAACTACCGAGGGATATGTGTCAGCAGCAACCTGGGGAAACTGTTCAACAGCATCCTGAATAAGAGAATCCTCAGCTTCCTCACCAAGCACAATGTCCTCAACCAAAGCCAAGGAGGCTTCATGCCAAACCACCGCACCACTGACCACATCTACACCCTGCGCAGCCTCATCAAGAGCCACGTCCACAATACAAAGCATGGGAAGATTTACGCCTGTTTTGTGGACTTTAAGAAGGCCTTGGACTCAGTGTGGCACCCGGGCCTATTCCTGAAACTGCTGGAGAGCGGAAAAGGAGGTAAAACCTATGACGTCATCAGAAGCTCCTACACAAGGAATAGATGCAGCGTGAAGGTGAACGGGAGAAGAACGGCTGATTTCCAGCAGAGCCGAGGATTCAGACAAGGCTGCAGCCTCAGTCCAACGCTCTTCAACATCTACATCAATGAACTGGCCACAGCTCTGGAATCCTCCTCAGCACCAGGTCTCACCCTCCATGACACCCAGGTGACATTTCTGTTGTATGCAGATGACCTTCTGCTGCTATCACCAACCGAGAAAGGTCTCCAAGACAACCTGCAAATCCTAGAAAAATTCAGCTCCACGTGGGCACTACCCATCAATGCAAAGAAAACCAACATCATGGTGTTCCAGAGGAGAAACTCAAAATCCCCCAAGAACCCGACCTTCACAGTAAATAACGCCCCACTCACAGCGACCGACAGGTACACCTACCTGGGCCTAGAAATCAACCAATCAGGAAGCTTTAAACAAGCCATTGAGATGCTGAAAGACAAGGCGTGCAAACCTTCTATGCCATCAGAAGAAAACTCTACCACCTCAAACCACCAGTGACGGTCTGGCTTAAAATCTTTGACTCCATCATCTCCCCAATCCTCCTGTATGCCAGTGAAGTCTGGGGTCCGGACACATACCCAGACTGGTCAAGGTGGGATTCCAGCCCAACAGAAATTTTCCAGCTAGAATTCTGCAAACACCTTCTCCAAGTCCATCAGAGTACCACAAATAGCGCCTGTCGTGCAGAACTGGGCAGATTCCCACTACACCTCACAATCCAGAAGAGGGCGCTATCATTCTGGGCCCGTCTACACAGCAGCAGGCAAAGTTCCTATCACCATAAAGCCTTGCTACACCAAGGGGTCCAAGGTAAACGAGGCCCCCCAGAACATCCCACCCTGACCCAGCCTGAAGAAAACGTCACTCAGCGCGGCCTCACAAAAACCGAAATCAAGGAGACAATAAACAAGAGCCAAGAGGAGTATATCAGTGACTGGAGGAACGACATAAAGACATCCCAGAAACTGACAATATACCGGAGTCTACAGCGAGAATATAAACTGGCGCCATATCTTGACCTGCCTATGTAGAGTCGTGTGTTAACCTTAGACCATACTATCCCCCCACCCCCACTTAGTAAAGACACATGACACCGAGGTTGGATGTGAAATGGCCACAGCAGCCGTTTATTAATTTCACAGTTTTATAAAAACAATTTAAATCCGAAACATTCGGATAACTAGTTAGGAATCCACCAGAGAATTCCTCCTAATAATTCACATGACCCAACATGGGTCAGAATCATAAATAACAATTAAACGTTAACATTAACCCGAGCAGAGGAAGTCCTTGAAGCCCCTTCAGATGTTCCTTTCAAGAACACACCGAATTAGCCATCTGCAAACCACTAATTACCTCCAGCCGTAAACCAGCTCGGAAGCACCGTTCACCTCTGCAGATGGCTCCAACCACTAGAAGTCCACTTCAAGGGGATAACACCCGATGAAGCCCTCAAGTGATATACCGACCACTAGAAGTCCACTTCAAAGGGATAACACCCGATGAAGCCTTCAAGTGATATACCTTCTACCAGAAGACCACTTCAAAGGGATAACACCCGATGAAGTCTTCAACCATGTACCTTTTTTGGGGGACGCATACCCCCGATGCGACCCCCCCACCATTTTGTACTGACTGGCCTCAAGGACTCCCCCCGCCAGCTGCCATGACAACAGAACCTACTCCGGAAAAAAGAAAAACAAGTTAAATAAGCACACAAACTAAATCACAACGCTCCTAAACAGACGTACATAAGACCTAAGGAGTAACAAACCAAGGGTGGGAGGGTGGGAGCTTGCTTGTGCTATGTTACTCCTCCCGCTGCTTCCGGCTCAATGCCGAGAAACAGCGGGAAGCGCAGTAACGGCCCCCCGTCCCCCTTAACTCCTCCCCGCCCCTCCTTAGCTTCTTTCACCTCTCCCTCACCTCATTAACCCTTTCCCTACCAGGGCGGTCATGTCGGCTTCCCTTAAGCCTGCGGCTGCGTCCTGCCTCTTCTTGACCTGCCTATGTAGAGTCGTGTGTTAACCTTAGACCATACTATCCCCCCACCCCCACTTAGTAAAGACACATGACACCGAGGTTGGATGTGAAATGGCCACAGCAGCCGTTTATTAATTTCACAGTTTTATAAAAACAATTTAAATCCGAAACATTCGGATAACTAGTTAGGAATCCACCAGAGAATTCCTCCTAATAATTCACATGACCCAACATGGGTCAGAATCATAAATAACAATTAAACGTTAACATTAACCCGAGCAGAGGAAGTCCTTGAAGCCCCTTCAGATGTTCCTTTCAAGAACACACCGAATTAGCCATCTGCAAACCACTAATTACCTCCAGCCGTAAACCAGCTCGGAAGCACCGTTCACCTCTGCAGATGGCTCCAACCACTAGAAGTCCACTTCAAGGGGATAACACCCGATGAAGCCCTCAAGTGATATACCGACCACTAGAAGTCCACTTCAAAGGGATAACACCCGATGAAGCCTTCAAGTGATATACCTTCTACCAGAAGACCACTTCAAAGGGATAACACCCGATGAAGTCTTCAACCATGTACCTTTTTTGGGGGACGCATACCCCCGATGCGACCCCCCCACCATTTTGTACTGACTGGCCTCAAGGACTCCCCCCGCCAGCTGCCATGACAACAGAACCTACTCCGGAAAAAAGAAAAACAAGTTAAATAAGCACACAAACTAAATCACAACGCTCCTAAACAGACGTACATAAGACCTAAGGAGTAACAAACCAAGGGTGGGAGGGTGGGAGCTTGCTTGTGCTATGTTACTCCTCCCGCTGCTTCCGGCTCAATGCCGAGAAACAGCGGGAAGCGCAGTAACGGCCCCCCGTCCCCCTTAACTCCTCCCCGCCCCTCCTTAGCTTCTTTCACCTCTCCCTCACCTCATTAACCCTTTCCCTACCAGGGCGGTCATGTCGGCTTCCCTTAAGCCTGCGGCTGCGTCCTGCCTCTTCTTGACCTGCCTATGTAGAGTCGTGTGTTAACCTTAGACCATACTATCCCCCCACCCCCACTTAGTAAAGACACATGACACCGAGGTTGGATGTGAAATGGCCACAGCAGCCGTTTATTAATTTCACAGTTTTATAAAAACAATTTAAATCCGAAACATTCGGATAACTAGTTAGGAATCCACCAGAGAATTCCTCCTAATAATTCACATGACCCAACATGGGTCAGAATCATAAATAACAATTAAACGTTAACATTAACCCGAGCAGAGGAAGTCCTTGAAGCCCCTTCAGATGTTCCTTTCAAGAACACACCGAATTAGCCATCTGCAAACCACTAATTACCTCCAGCCGTAAACCAGCTCGGAAGCACCGTTCACCTCTGCAGATGGCTCCAACCACTAGAAGTCCACTTCAAGGGGATAACACCCGATGAAGCCCTCAAGTGATATACCGACCACTAGAAGTCCACTTCAAAGGGATAACACCCGATGAAGCCTTCAAGTGATATACCTTCTACCAGAAGACCACTTCAAAGGGATAACACCCGATGAAGTCTTCAACCATGTACCTTTTTTGGGGGACGCATACCCCCGATGCGACCCCCCCACCATTTTGTACTGACTGGCCTCAAGGACTCCCCCCGCCACCGCGAAACAGGCCTTGACCACCTTAAGCCTGTGAGTTCCTCCACACCACCACCGCCCTTTCTATGCCTTCTGCTATAGCCAAGCTCCAAAGATCAATGCCAACCTCGGTCAGATGAACCCCGTCACTTCTCCAGAAATTCCCCACTCCTGACTCCAAATCCCTATGCCTCACGCAAATGCCCCCGTTCTTTGCCACAAAACGGGACACCGCCCGGTTAACTTTTATGCGAGCCTTATTGACTCTCTCCACCGATCTAGCTAACCGCCAATGCTTCCTTGGGACTATGTCCGACCACACTACCACCAACTTGGGATAAGATACCCACAAACACAACAAATCATGTTTGATATCCCGCACCAACTCACGAAAAGGGCGGACTCCTAAGTCATTCCCACCCACGTGCAACACTAAAACCTCCGGAACCCTATCAAGCCGCACATATGTCTGGAATTCCGCCAACACCCTGTTCCACGACATACCTCTAAACCCCAGCCAATGCACAACCGCATCCTGTCGCGAAATGCGCAACTGGCGACCATCCGGGCGGACGTCCGCCCTCAAAGCCCCCCAGTGCACGTACGAATGACCCATCAACCACACCAGACAAGGAGGCGAATCTGAAACGGAAAACACAGTTAGGCACCACCATATAACATTTGCAAGCATAAACAACAAAATTACAACATATGGGGGCGGACATAGGACTTAAACCTTTTAGACTCCCAACGACCAATACGCCTCACCCCCTCATCATCCAACCCCCAGCGCCCCGCTTCCGTTGCTGCGCCAATCCGGAAGGAGTGAGATGAATATGAGCCTGCCGCAACCCCAACCGCCGTCAAACATTTTTTAAAAACAGCTCCAAACTGAAACCTGGACAAAAACGACCCGTCCACATGACGTAACAAAGGCAAATCTGGAGACCCCCTGTTTTTCGTAAAACCCCGCATGCACTCTACTGGGCACATGACCGACCCCGGGAGAGCGAACAAAACTATCAGTTTTCCCTTCCCTAATTGGTCAGTTTTTGATCTACGCAACCACACCTCCAGCCGATCTGCAAAAAGGCTCACCTCCCCAGATCTCAGCCCCCCTGCCTGTTTAGTACTTGGCGACACCAACTCACCTATTCGAAATGCTCCGAAGAACGCCAACGAAAAAGCCAACCGAAACAAATCCATTTCATCTGAAGAACGACATACCGATGCTAATGAACCGCCCAACAAGCCAAGCAAAGCAAACGACACCGGCCTTCTACTATCCGCCTCCAACCTACCTCTGCGCAACCCCTTCAAAGCCTGCGATACCAGAAATTCCTTGGATACATCCCGCAAGCCCCTCAACTTAAGCCCAAACGCCACCGCGGATATGAACCGGTTCACCTTCGCTACTGAAAACCCCGACTCCCAGGCATCCCCTAACCAATACAAAAGTGCCACCAACCTGTCTCTATCCGTATTGACGTCACCCAACTCTCTTACCCACTCCTCCCACTGCCTCCAACAAGCAGCATAAGCACTCCACGTCGTGCGCGCCAAAGACCTTTGTAACAGCTGCTCTACGGGACCGATACCAGATCCCAAAGATGCTCCGGACAAGCCAAACCGAGACGTTCCGCTCCCGGGGCCAATTGCCGAAACCGGTCCCACTGCGAGCGAGAAAGAGCATCAGCAATACAATTCCGTACACCCGGGACATGCACCGCCACCACCCACGCGTTCAACGACAAACACACCAACACTAAATGTCGCAACAATTGAACTACCGGAGGAGAGGACGCCGTGATGTTATTAATGGCAAGCACCACCCCCATGTTGTCGCAGTAAAAACGGACCTTCTTATCCCTGAGCCTGTCCCCCCAAATGGTAGCCGCCACCACGATGGGAAACAGCTCGAGCAGGGCCAGATTCCGCGTCAGTCCACTGGACACCCAGCTAGCCGGCCATTGACCTGCGCACCACGGACCTCCCCCGTAAGCTCCAAAGCCACCCGCCCCAGCCGCATCCGTGAAAATATTCAGATCACTCGTATCCTGCGCTGGGGCCATCCATAGCGAGCGACCATTGTACTGGCCCAAGAAGTCATCCCAAACCTGAAGATCAGCTCGGTGCTCCTCCTTGAGCCACACAAAATGATGCGGCGCCCGCACTCCCGCCGTTGCCGCCGCCAACCTTCTACCAAACACCCTCCCCATCGGCATAATCCGGCAGGCGAAATTCAACTTCCCCAGCAGCGACTGAAGCTCCCTCAGCGACATTTTCTTCCTTCTACAAGCCCGTCGCACCTCCAGCCTCAAAGCACCCAACTTATCCGCCGGGAGCCGACACTCCATTGCCACCGAGTCAATTTCGATTCCCAAGAAATAAATCGTCGCTACCGGGCCCTCCGTTTTTTCCGGCGCCAAAGGGATCCCAAAATCCCTCGCCACCTTCTGCAGGGCATGAAGCAAGTTACCGCAAACCGGCGAACCCCCCGGGCCAACGCACAAAAAATCATCTAAGTAATGGATCAACGAATCGACCCCGGATACTCCCCTCGTTACCCACTCCACGAAGCTACTAAACGCCTCAAAGTATGCACAAGAAAGAGAACACCCCATCGGAAGGCACCGATCCACGTAAAAGGCCCCATTCCAAAAACAACCCAACAGCCGTTGGCTTTCTGGATGGACCGGCAACAACCTGAACGCCGCCTCGATGTCGGTTTTTGCTAGCAGCGCCCCCGGACCCGCAGCCCGCACTAACCCCACCGCCTTATCGAATGAGGTATAAACTACGGAACACAACTCGTGATCAATCCCGTCATTTACCGACGAACCTTTGGGATACGATAAATGTTGAATCAAACGAAACTTTCCGGGCTCGCGTTTAGGGACAATACCCAAAGGGGACACAACTAAATCTTTCACCGGCGACTCCCCAAATGGCCCCGACATGCGCCCCAACGAAACTTCTTTTAACAACTTTTCCGACACGACTTCCGCATGCAAGTAAGCCGATTTAAAATTTCTCCGCGTAACCGGAACCTCATAAGGAGGCGGAGGAATAACAAAACCAACACTAAACCCTTCATAAAGCAACTTAGCTGCCGCCCTATCCGGATATTCACTTAGATAAGGGGCCATCCTTTCCACCCTCACCGGCGACACCCCCTTGACCAACCCCGTGCTGGTTCCCTGACCTCTTTTTTCGCAGACATTTTGCCGCCCCGTGTGATGCACCATTACACTCGGAGCACACGTGCTTGAACTTGCACGTGGCCCCGAACTTGCACTGGCCTTCATTGAATTGCCAGCAAAACCCCGCCTTTCCCCCGCCGCTTTGTCCACTCTGACTAGACTGGCCTCCCTGGCCACCGCTCCCGGGAAAGGGCTGCCTAACCGGAGCCGTAACTCGTAACCAGAGAGCAATATCCTTCTGGTCCCACCGAATCGCCGGCCGAACCGCCTTCCGCTGACGGAATTGCTCATCATATCGCAGCCACGCCTGACCCCCATACGCCCTATGAGCCTCCCCAATAGCATCAAAATAACAAAACAACGCCGAACAATTTTCCGGCGCCTTTTCCCCTATCACACTAGCCAATATGGCGAACGCCTGCGACCAATTAACGAACGTCTGCGGGATAAGCCTATACCGCCGCCGTTCCTCCTCGTCCTTTTTACTCTCATCCCGCTTGCTTTTATCCAAATTAAATTTAGCCAGCGGCAAGAGAGAAAAAATTTCAACATATTCGTCTTTCCAGATCCGATCACGCACCTCCTGCTTTAAATGCGCCCCCAACGGACCCTCAAAACAAACATACACCTCACCCCGAGCACGATCGTCCATACGCACTCGATCGCCGTCCTTCTGTCCCTCGGTCTGTACCGACACCGCGACCGCCTCTCTAACCGCCACCACAGGACGCGCCTGCAACGATCCCACGTCCCTGGGGCCTTCCCAAACTACCGCAGGAGACGCTTCCGTTACTACCGGCGCCGCGGCCCTATCCAGGCGCCCCACCAGCTCCCGTAAGCAACCCACTAAATCTGCCAAACCCGCTCCGTCGCGTCCGCCCGCGCCACTACCGGCCCCCGATGCAATGCTAGCAGCCCCCCCGCTGACACCCGACATAAAAATCGCTGGATAAGACAATGATGGAGTTATACACTCACCGGGCTGCACAGGCGCTGTGTTCCCGTCAGCCGGACCATCCTGACCGCGACGATACACGTCCAGTTCACCTTCCTCCAATTCCTCTCTCGCCGACGACTGTCCCTCCCAACGACATCTTCGGAAAGGGGATGAGGACGCGCTGACCGATGGGCCGGCAACCTGCCGCCCGACCGCCGGGACCCAGACTTCCGACCGGACCTGTTGCCTCGACGTCGCTGCAGATCTAGTCGTCCGTCTAGACGATCCTGACGAAGCCTGCCCCCTGGCCGGAACATCACCATGCGGGGCGGCCGTACCTTGTTCTCCACATCTTCCATCTGATGGGGGAGGGGTGACAGGGAGCCCAGCCTGCGACTCCCTGCTTACCGCCGGACCCCGTCGCGGCCTGGGATTCCTGCCAGGACGCAGGGCCTGGGAAGGGGCGGTCCTCCCAGCTGCCTGGCCTGCAGCGTCCGGGATCGGGCTCCCTCTGCGACGCCGTGTCCGCGGGACTACCTCCGGACTAAGGCGCTCTGGAGGTCGGGACCGCCGAGAGGGACGGGTCGACCCAGCCTGCATCGCCGTCACCCCTGGCACCGCTCTCTGCCTGCCGAGCGCAGGAGCGGTTGTTGCCGACTCCCCCCCCGCCGCCATAGCCATGCTCGTAAGGGGGCCGGGGGAGGGGAGCCTGTCCCTTTCAACAGACCCCGAACGCCGTGCCCGACGTGGCAAAACGGCGTCCGGGATCCTCGTTAATGCAGCCACGGTCTCCTCCAGCCATCCGGGACCGTGGTGCACAGCAGCGGCACGCAGCCGCTCTAAAATCAGGGCCTCTGCCATTTCTAAAAGCCGGGCAACGGGGAGCTTGCTTGTGCTATGTTACTCCTCCCGCTGCTTCCGGCTCAATGCCGAGAAACAGCGGGAAGCGCAGTAACGGCCCCCTGTCCCCCTTAACTCCTCCCCGCCCCTCCTTAGCTTCTTTCACCTCTCCCTCACCTCATTAACCCTTTCCCTACCAGGGCGGTCATGTCGGCTTCCCTTAAGCCTGCGGCTGCGTCCTGCCTCTTCTGGAGAGACTGCCAAACCCCAGAGACAGACAGATGCTTAGCCGCTACAGACTGAGCGCCTACAACCTGCTCATCCAATCCGGGCGCCACAGACAAACCTACAAGCCCAGGGAGAGCCGACTGCCAACAGTGCGACCAGGAGGCCATGGAGGATGAGGCCCACTTCCTGCTACACTGCCCCAAATACTCAGCAGTGAGGGACACTCACTTCAGGAGACTCTCTGATCTCTTACCGGACTTCAGCTCCATGGAAGAGGAAGAGAAACTCTACATCCTTCTGGGTGAAGAGGAAAACACAGTGGGCATAGCGGCACAATATGTCACTGCATGCCATAGACTGAGAGAGACATGATATGCCATGGACTTGTATAACCCCGACCCTAGATGTGTCCCTATCCCCCAATCCCTCAGTCCCTATCCCTCATTCCCTTACTTCTTACTTGCTTTGGCAATGCTAATGTGTATTTGGTCCTGCCAATAAAGCTTCTTTGAATTGAATGATAGATTAGATAGATAGATAGATAGATAGATAGATAGATAGATAGATAGATAGATAGATAGATAGATAGATAGATAGATAGATAGATAGATAGATAGATAGATATGAGAGAGACAGATAGATAGATAGATAGATAGATAGATAGATAGATAGATAGATAGATAGATAGATAGATAGATAGATAGATAGATAGATAGATAGATAGATAGATGGATATGAGATAGATAGATAGATAGATAGATAGATAGATAGATAGATAGATAGATAGATAGATAGATAGATAGATAGATAGATAGATAGATAGATAGATAGTTCTGTTTCTCTGGTTATAATAGATATAATATGTGACTCCAGGGGCCGGTACATTATATGTATATATATATTAGGATTGTACACAGCTATTATCCAGCCTTATTTGTTCTGGCTTCTGTACTTTACATTTATCCCTAATAAGTGGCCTTCTGCCAAGGAGTTATCCCTGTGCGGCACCTGCCCCTTACATGCCCACTCCCTGCCCGCTGGCAATGTCCTAATTATTTAATACACTGAACATTATGTTGGCTCAGCATTTTACAACAATCACTTCCACGCTTCTGATCTGCCCCATTACATCACATCCCTGGATACTCATTACATTGTTTTTTACATGTTTATATTGGGCCTCATGCACACGATCGTAGCCATGTGCACGGCCGTGATTTTCAGGTCGGCCGGCCACGGAGTGACAGCTGCGAGCCGCCCGCAAATCACGGGCCGTGAACATGGCCATTATTTATAATGCGCCCGGACCGCAGAACACGGCCGTAATAAGGCTTGCCCGTTCTTTCTGCTTTCCTTAGGCCTCATGCACACGAACGTGCTTTTGCGGACGTAATTCCCCCGAAAATCCACGGGAGAATTGCGGCCTCATTCATTGCTATAGGGGCATGCACCGACCGTGGTTTCCACAGTCCGTGCAGGGCCCCGGAGCCCGGACCGCAGAAAGAACGGGCAAATCTTATTACGGCCGTGTTCTGCGGTCCGGGCACATTAAAAATAATGGCTGCGGCCATGTGCACAGCCTGCGATTTGCGGGCGGCTCGAGGCCTTATGTTTTTGTTTTTTTCTGTTTCTGGAAAAGCTGGGTGAGAACGACAGCCTCCATAAGGGTTGTTACCCAACTTGCCTAGACCCCTGAAGGGTAAAACTACCTAATTATGCAGCAATATAACAGCAGGGGCTGGGTCACTGTATAATTAGGCAGACCTGTCATTCAGGAGACTGGGAAAGCTGGGTGACAACCAGTACAGCTGCCATTACAGCTCACATAGGACTTGTCACCCAGCTTTATTATGCTCCTGAATGGTAAATCTCTCTGATCGGCAGCACAAATGTTTCTGAAGGAATTGATGGGGCCTCATTGCAAAGAGAAAAACAGCGCCCCCTTCTGATGCTGGATGAGACCACGACACCCCTGACCACTTAGCACAGAGGGTCTTGGTGCTTATTTGCCGTCATCCGACTTCCATTATCATTTACAATAAAATGATAGAAATAAATCAAACACTGGAATGATAAAGAGATGGAAACCCCGAGATCTGATCACTGAGGCCCCAAATAACCTACTGAGGAAGGGGTTAAACTGCAACGTCCATTAAACAACTGTGATTTTAGATATCAGATCCTTCATGGCACATTGATACTTAATAATATGTCAAATTATAAAAGAAATGTCCTGATACAGTATAGAAAATGATATAACCTCTAATCCCAATCCCAATACTAAGAGAAATATAACCCGTCCCTGCAGATTATCTCCACAGCTTCATGTTATAAGCAGAATGATAGCAAACATATAAACTGCAGTCTAGTGAAATAAGAGTCATGTCCCTTTAAATTTACTGTTCCATATATCACTGAACATCAGCAGCCAATGGGATCGCTGGATTTCAATTTGAAACAACAACCGCTCAGTGGTCCTCAGTCTGTTACAGGACAACGACGAGTGAAGTTGGACGTCGGTGAGTTCCTCCATAATGTGATATAACTGACCCCCATTTATCTAATCTCCCATGATGCTTCATTGATGTTATTAGGAATTTATCATTTACCCCAAATCCCGGATTGTCTGTGAGTTTCCCGAAATAGGGGAGATCTCCTGAACTCCTGACAGAGCAGACAAGACCCCCACAAAGACCGCTGGTAACCCCTAGAGCTGTCACATTGAATTAATATTACCCGAAATAACTACTATATAACCTGTATAAATATGGAAATTGTGTGCTCCCCCTAGTGGTGGCTGCAGGCTGCCAGCATTTTATCATTTATTCTATGGTTGTGTGATGGGAAGCGTCTGCTCAAACTGGTTATATAGGACTCTCTGCTGCCAGTAATGTTTATTAGGGACCCTCTGCTGCCAGTAATGTTTATTAGGGACTCTCTGCTGCCACTAATGTTTATAAGGGACCGTCTGCTGCCAGTAATGTTTATTAGGGACCCTCTGCTGCCAGTAATGTTTATTAGGGACTCTCTGCTGCCAGTAATGTTTATTAGGGACTCTCTGCTGCCAGTAATGTTTATTAGGGACTCTCTGCTGCCAGTAATGTTTATAAGGGGCTCTCTGCTGCCAGTAATGTTTATTAGGGACCCTCTGCTGCCAGTAACGTTTCTTAGGGACTCTCTGCTGCCAGTAATGTTTCTTAGGGACTCTCTGCTGCCAGTAATGTTTATAAGGGGCTCTCTGCTGCCAGTAATGTTTATTAGGGACTCTCTGCTGCCAGTAATGTTTCTTAGGGACTCTCTGCTGCCAGTAATGTTTATTAGGGACTCTGCTGCCAGTAATGTTTCTTAGGGACTCTCTGCTGCCAGTAATGTTTATTAGGGGCACTCTGCTGGCATTATTTATGTGGGGGCATTGCTGGCATTATTTTTAATGAGGGGCAGTCTGCTGGAACTGTTTATAGGGTCACTCTTATGACGCTGTAACTGGAGACACTTTGTTTGATGTTTTGGGGTGTATTCTGTACTTGTGAATGGAATTAACATAGACAAAAAATTCATGTCATATATCTTTATAGGGCAGCAATGAAGTCCCATATACCATATGTATTTGTGTCCAGTATTACTTATATTCCTCCTCTTATACGGCTACAGATACCAGTACAGGCCACACTCCAATGTATTATCACTGTCTGTATATATATATATGTATATATATATATATATATATATATATATATATATATATATATGAGAGTACAAAGCCCAATAAAATACAGTAAAATCCACCATGGAGAATGTTACATGAAGATTTCCAGAGATAAATGTTCTATAATGTCAAGATGTAAGAAACAAACAGCGCAGAAAACGATGATCACACATGATAAAGAGATTCTCCCACCAGAAACATTTCTCACCTATACACCGGAGGGGCCATAAATGTTTAATCACTGCCGGGACCCCCACGATCAATAATACTGAGGTCCCCAGTATACATTTCTCCAGAGGCATATTGTGAAACTCCTGGTCCCCAGTGTGATATTTATATCAGGGCCCCCATCTACTATGTGATATTTGTCATACTGGTGTCTTCTTTTTTAGCCTCTGGTCCCCTCAGGTATCAGGGTCTGGGTACTACTGCTACCTCTGCACCCCTATAGCTACGCCCCTGCTCTCCTCCACAACCGGACAACCGCAGTGTGGAGGAGATTGTAAGAAGAGATGCAGCCGCACACTGACACCTCATACAAGATCTATGGGAGCTATAGGACCGCCAAGTGCTGCACTGTCTAGATTATGGTGCTGCGTGGTCTGTACTTGTGCACTGCTATTCCTTATGGGTCATAGATCATATGACCTGAGGCACCAATCACAGGCCACAAACTTGAAAGTACCGTATGCAATTGGCGTCCCGAACATTTAATTATTCAATTCAGAATTTTGGATCTTCTTAGATTAAAAAAAATATATATATTTTTGGACATTCACTATTAATACATGTGGAAAGTTGCAGGATTTTGGGTCTTTATCAGATCTGGGACTACATCTCTTTTTTTGTGTTTCAGCTTGTGATTTGGATTCTACAGTTCAGGACGGGTACAGGATGGCAGCGGGCAGCAGATCTCTGGAGGTCAGTGGCTTCATTGTCTTGTTTTTTTCCTTCCCTGTGATGGACATGTAGCAGCAGACTTGGATCCAGCAGGAGAAGTCCATGTGGCCGGCTCTCCACTCAGACAAGTAGCGGCTTATTGAGTAAGATCCCGGACAGGTAACAAGTCCACAAATCACCGGCTGCTCATTTGTAAAACTGACCCCTTGTCCTACTGTCCATTCCTGAGGAGGGATAAGAGGTCACTTACTGGATTCTCTTCTCTTTAGGGCATCTATCGGCAGCAGGAATCCGCTTTTGGATTTAGACCCTTCATAAGTGAGTTTTTTTTAATAATTAGACTTTACCACAAGAAAGTGATTGATAGATGATCTCAAAATACAGTAAAATTCCTTTGTATCCGATAATCCCGAAAATTTGGTAATTTAGCACAGAACTGAACTATAATGTGGAAGACTGAGCAGAGAGATCCAGTAAGGAAATTGAAGATTGAAACTAAGATTTCTATACTTTTCTATGCCCGTCCAATAATCCAGAATATTTAAAAAAAAAAAAACAACACCTTTCATGTCCCATTGATGACAGATTAAAGGAATATTTTTGTAATGTTATGTTATGGTTTATGGTGTAGTTTTATGTCTGATCCCATTATCTGGTTGTTTCTCTCTTCAGCTTACCCCAACACCACAGAGGAGAGAGTTCTACAGCAGCTGATTTACTGCACAAAATTCTTACCATCCCCAATCATCAAGATGGAGGTCAGTGATCATACTGGTTATTATGTTCTCTCTATAACAGATTTATCCATGTTCTTTTATAGATGTAAAGATTTTATAGGAACATCTCAATAGACAATTGACTGAAAATTTTCTTTTCTTAGCACCTCATGCCAACGAACCGCGAAGCTCAGAGGAAATATCTGCCATGGCCGTGGGATGTAGAAGAGCCCAAACCTACGATGGAAGAGGAGGTCAAGAAGGCTGAAGGAGAGGCAAAAGAGCGCGAGGAGGAACAAGTGCAAGAAGACCATGAGGAGGAAGACAAGGAGGAGGAAGACAAGGAGGAGGAAGACAAGGAGGAGGAAGACAAGGAGGAGGAAGACAAGGAGGAGGAAGACAATGAAGTGGAAGACATGGAGGAGGAAGACAAGGAGGAGGAAGACAATGAAGTGGAAGACAAGGAGGAGGAAGACTATGAAGTGGAAGACAATGAAGTGGAAGTCATGGAGGTTGATGAGAAATCAGACAACGAGGATGAAGAAGAAGAGAGTGTGGTTGAAGAGAAAGAGGAGGATGAAGAGAAAGAGGAAGAGAAAACGTTTAAAGAGGAAGAAGTCAGCATGGCGATGAGAAGAATTCAGTGTCAGACAGGAAGAAGAAAGAAAATCCGCCAGCATTCCTTCCTCCATGATATGACGAAGAACATCAGAGGGAAGAGGAACATCATCTGGACCATCCTCCTCAGACCAATGAGAAGATGAAGTCTTGTATGGAAACATCTTAACTGTTATTACATCAACAGCAACGACAGTAATATTAATAATTGTTAGGTTAAAAAGGTCAGTCGTATTAATATTGGTAGCAAGAGTAATGATCTAAGATTTTTCTAATAATAACAACAGGTGCAGTAATATTAGAAATAGTATAATAATAAGAGAGTAATAACAAAAATAATTATATAATAATAGCAGCAGGTTTGATCCAGGGTTCTCGAACTGTTTGCCTTTTCCCGGGGTCAAGAAGGAATTTTCCCCCTGTGGCATGAATTGGCTTAATGTGTCCAGGGTTTTCGCCTTCTTCTGGATCAACAGCTTTAGGAATAGGGACTTAGATATTAGTGATAGCAATAGTAGTATCATTATATTATTATTATCAACACCAAAGTAATACTAACAATATAATAATTACATTTAATTTCATTATAATTTAGGTTAATTACCTATAATAATTAGTAAACTGTAATAGGAATTAGCAGCTTTGATCCAGGGTTCTCGGACTGACGCCTTTTCCCGGGATCAAGAAGGAATTTTCCCCCTGTGACATGAATTGGCTTAATGTGTCCAGGGTTTTCGCCTTCTTCTGGATCAACAGCTTTAGGAATAGGGATATAATAAATATAAATAAGAAAATAACAATAAAAATGTTAGTAATATTAGTAGTTATATAGTAGTAATAAGATTATATAAAAAATAGTATAATCTCAATAAATTAATAATAATAGTGTAGCCTTATTAAAAAATGTGTAATAGAAATATCACTATAATAATAGTAATAATAATAATAATAATAATAATAATAATAATAATAATCTAATAATAACAAATTAATATAATAATAACATATTTAGGTAAATTAACTTTAAAATATAGTAAACTATAATATTTAGCAGCGAGTTTGATCCAGGGTTCTCGAACTGATCGCCTTTTCCCGGGGTCAAGAAGGAATTTTCCCCCTGTGACACGAATTGGCTGAATGTGTCCAGGGTTTTCGCCTTCTTCTGGACCAACAGCTTTAGGAATAGGGATCTCATAGTGTTAGGGTTATAATGATAGCAGTAATATAATTCTAGTTATATTATATTAATAATTATAGGATAATGGTAGGAAATGAATTAAAATGTATAAACATAACTTTGAGTCTTCTCCTTTTTTTTTCTCTTGGAAAGTACTGATTCTCCTTGCTGGCAGGGAGTCTTAAAGGCAATGTTACCTGGGAAAATGTATGCAAAATGACGGTACTCCAGAAGGAGGAAAACTGTCTGTCTAGTGCCACCTATAGGTGACTATTCTGTAACCTAATGTTCTAAACTTTCTAGAGACTTGAAACAAGATTTGGGTTAATAGCCAAACTAGAGTCACCCTATTGTAGACAGCACAATTGAGTGAGATTCCTTTAAAGCAGCTCTGGGAAGGTACTGATTCTCCTTGGTTAGACATCGACAACAGAGTAGTCACCTATAGGTGGTTCTATAGAGACAGCTTTCCCTTTTTTCTCCCATAATGAATAAAAAAAAGTTACCTGTGGTAGGTTAGCAATAGGTTGGGGACAGATGTTAGATAGCATAGCTGCAAGATCAGACTACATAGGGTTTACTTGTAGTCTGTTACCATGGAGACACAGGCAAACATAAAACTACATTTTTAATCAGGACTATTTGCAAAGTTGCTTCATTTTACATTTTAGATGCATTGGGACAGTACAAAAAATGGTGGTAAAGGTGTACATAGCCTTTAAACTCAAAATATCCGCATATTTATTATAATCCTAATATTCATTAGTTCTAGTTTTAGCTTTAAACATAAATTTTTTAGGGCATCTCTATGATGGCGGCTGCGCGAAAATCACGCAGCCGCGCATCATACACTGATGACACATGGAGCTGTCAAGTGCCTTTTGCGCACGCAAAACGCTGCGTTTTTTTGCCTGCGCAAAACGCACACACTCGTGTAAATGAGGCCTTAGGTGAAGTGGGCAGACTTAGGGTATGTTCACATGGTCTATTTTCGTCCGTTTTTCGGGCCGTAAACTCCCGAAAAACTACCGAAAAATTGGAAGCAGAACGCCTCCAAACATCTGCCCATTGATTTCAATGGGAAAACATCGTTCTGTTCCGAAGGAGCGTTTTTTAATGTGTTTTTTTACGCATAAAAAAACGGCTGCGAAAAAGAAGTGCAGGAAACCTCTTGAGACCTTTTTTGAGCCGTTTTCCATAGACTGTAGTGAAAAAAGCTCCAAAAACGGCCGTAAAAAACACAGCGAAAATCGCGAATGGCACAAAAAACATCTGAAAATCAGGAGCTGTTTTCTCTTGAAAACAGCTCCGTACTTTCAAACGTTTTTGACTGCGTGTGAACATACCCTAACATTTATCAGGCTGTGGAAGGGGCGGGGGAGGGAGATGGGTGCCTGTACTTAGGTCAGGGATAGATGGAGGCACAAAGGATAATGATGATTATTTCTGTGTAAGGGCTTATTTAGACGAACGTGTAATACGTTTGTGCAACGCGCGTGATTTTCACGCGCCTCGCACGGACCTATGTTCGTCTATGGGGCCGTGCAGACTGTCCGTGAGTTTCACGCAGCGTGTGTCTGCTGCGTAAAACTCTCGACATGTCCGATATTTGTGCGTTGTTCGCGCATCACGCAACCATTGAAGTCAATGGGTGCGTGAAAATCGCGCGCAGCACAAGGAAGCACTTCCGTGGGACGCGCGTGATTCGCGCAACAGCAGTAAAAAGTATGAATGAAAACAGAAAAGCACCACGTGCTACAAACATACAAACAGAGTGTCATAATGATGGCGGCATAATCACGCAGCCACGCATCATACGCAGCTGACACACGGAGCTGTTAAGTACCTTTTGCGTGCGCAAAACGCAGCGTTTTTTGCGCACGCAAAAGGCACACGCTGGTGTAAATCCGGCCTCAGACAGTGTGCAGGGAGGGAGCGTCTGCCTGTAATCTGTAATTAGAGCAGGGAAGGATCATGTGACCAAAGAGGGGCGTGGCAGTATGCAAATAGCTGAGATGCTTTGGAGGAAGGGGGAGGGAGGCAACTGTCTCCTCAGATGCAGCAGGGGATCATGGGTATGGTGGTTTACAAGAAAGGAAACAGACAGTAAGGGATGTAAACAAACAGCAAGGGATGTAAACAAATAAAGAGCAGCAGTGACTATGGAAATAAAACAGAAACTGGTTAGAAGTTTAATAGGGGGTATTAGGGAAGGCAAATCAAGGCTGGGGGACACTTTTTAGAATTTATTTTTTTCCTGGATAACCCCTTTAAGGACCTATGACGAAAATGAACATCATGGTCGGCTGCTAGATCACGCACCATGACGTTCATTTTCGTCATTGCTTCAAACTGTCACCGTGTGTAACAGACAGCTGATTGTCACAGTCAGCGCCCGGGGGACCAATCAAAGTGGTCCCAGCCTGGCGATGGCTGTGATTAGTCAGTCACTGACACAGACCAATGACAGCTGTCAATGTTACAAAGGCAGGAGAAAAAGCCAGTACACGGCTCTGATCTCCTCACTGCTGTCAGAGGTTGTGAGGAGAACGGAGCTGCGTCAGCCTGTCCTCCAGTCAAGTTAAAAAAAAAAGAGATTGAACCCCCTTCATATCTGCCCCAGTGCCCCTGTGATCCCTCCCCACCCATCCATATACCCCCTCCTGTCATTTTGTGTCACACAAATAAAATAATTTGATTATATATAGAGTTTTAGGTAGCGCTAGGTGTAGAGAGTTAGGTAGCGTTAGGTGTAGGGTGATAGGTAGCATTAGGGTTGGGCGTTAATTTGCGTTAGCTAGGTATAGGGCTTTAGGTAGTGCTAGTAAGGGTTACGTTATTAGGGTTTCATAGAAAAGAAAATATTAAAAATATAAAAATTATATTTAAAAATAAAATAAAAAATATAAGTTAATATAGTTATAAGTTAGTCTCAGATATATATATATATATATATATATATATATATTTATATATACATAGAGAGAGAGAGAGAGAGAGAGAGATATACAATGTCTCTGCGGTTGTATACAGCTGAGGAAGCGTTTGAGATAATGTGTTCAGACACAGACAGCGCTAGAGAGCCCGATTGGCTGTCCACAGCCACATATAATCCCCAGATTCCTGATTTTACTTCTGCATCAGGGATTAATATAGATACCACCGGATATAGTGCGGCAGATTTTTTTAAGTTCTTCTTTTCAGAAGGCTTAATTAACTTAATGGTTATACAAACCAATTTGTATGCCCAACAATCTATGACAAGTAACGTGGGGTCTTTTAATGTCAGATCCAACATCTGGTATCCAGTCGACCAGGCAGAAATGCTAAAATTTTGGGGCCTTCTTTTAAATATGGGCATTGTAAAAAAGCCCACTATAAGGTCATATTGGTTGACTGATGTCCTGTACGATACCCCGATGTATCATGCAGTGATGAAATGCAAACGTTCTGAGGCTATAATGCGTTTCCTTCACTACATGGACAATTCCCAATGTCCACCAGAAAGTGACCCCAGCTATGATCGGCTATATGAAATAAGGCCTCTTATTAGCCATTTTAATATAAAACTTGCAGAGGCATATACCCCAGAAATGGATCTTGCCGTTGATGAATCCCTGGTTCTATTCAAGCGGAGAATAAAATTCCGGCAGTATCTACCCAGCAAGAGAGCCAGATATGGCATGAAAGTCTATAAAATCAGCGAAAGCAGCACTGGCTACACCCACCGTTTTAGGGTATATGTGGGAAAGGATACCCAAATGAACCCTCCTGAATGCCCCCCCATGCTCAATTTAAATGGACCAATCGTCTGGGACCTAATTTACCCACTACTAGACAGGGGGTACCACTTGTAAATTGAAAATTTTTATAAAAGTGTTCCCCTGTTTCAAATTTTATTTAAAAAAAAAACGGTGGCTTGCGGCACAATTAGACACAACAAGAAAGGCCTTCCAAAGGCGCTGGTGAACCTAAAATTAAAGGCCAATGAAAGTCGGGCTCTTTGTCATGAGGACATAATGATCGTTAAGTACAGGGATAAAAAAGATGTCCTCATGATCACCTCAATCCATGCTGATGAAAGGAGTCCTGTTTCTGTGCGAGGGACGAATGCCACCATTACTAAACCGCTCTGCACACAGCAGTACAATAAACATATGGAAGGGGTGAACTTTGCCGACCAAATGCTACAGCCCTATAGCGCAGTTAGAAAGTCCAGGGTCTGGTACAAAAAATTGGCCATCCATCCTGTGCAAATGGCACTGTATAATTTATTTACTATATACAGGAAAGCAGGAAACCAGGGACCTTACCTGAACTGCCAGGGAAAGGTCATAACATTTTTTATTTTTGGAGACCAGGGTGGGGAGACCACGGCTAGAACCTCCAGCGAGGCCAGCAGAGTAATTCCGGGACAGCATTTTCCATCCCAAGTGCCCCCAACTGCTAATAAGAGATGTCCCCAAAAGAGGTGCGGGGGGTGTGTTTCAAAAATGGAACAAGAAGAGACGCAGGCTACCAGTGGGGTACTTGCCCAGACAAACCAGGCCTCTGTATTCACGAATGCTTTCGCATATACCATTCGTCACTAGATTATTACATTTTTATGTTATTTGTACTCTCGTTTTGTCCCATCAGACATTTGCATTACTTTATTTTCTAATTCATTCTCTACTTAATTTTCACCCCATTTCTCATTACCATATTGGCCACTTATCATTTGGATTTTAGAATAAGTCTAATCAAAATTAAAATTCTCATTATACCCCTAGATGAATATCTTGAGGGTTGTTGTTTTATCAATTACTTGAGTTATTTTTCTTTTGCCCTAGTCCCTCAAAGACTCGGCAGACATGAAATGGTGCCAGTAAATTATTCCAGCTAGAATGATGCCATGAAAGCCTGTCGTGTATCGAAACAGCAGATTAGGGCCTCATTGGGTTGGTTTTTTTTAGCACAGAAATACCAGCGCAATAAAATGTGGGGTGCATTTCCTCAGTTTACTTTGCTTTGTACAAAAAAATATTCATGAAAGTGACACATTTGTGAAAAAAAAAGCCATTCTAATTTTTCCCACTTGCTTTGCATAAATCCAGGGTTTGGTCTAAATGCTCACTACACCCCTAGATAAATACATTGAGGGGGTCTAGTTTTCTAAATTGGGTCATTTATGTGGAGTTTCTATCATTCTGGCAGCTCAAAACCTCTCCAAATCTTAATGAACACCCCCAGGTCCGCCATCTTTGTACACCTATTAAGCCTTGCCTCAGGCAGGGCTTAATAGATGCCTCTCAGAATCACGATATACTGCAATACATTAGTATTGCAGTACATAGTGCAAGCGATCTAACGATCGCTGGTTGAAGTCCCCTAGGGGGACTAATAAAAAAAGTAAAAATGAGTTAAATAAAGGTTTTTTTCTGTGTAAAAAAAAAAATCTATATTAAAAGTTAAAAAAAAAACCTGTTTGCCATTTCCCCCCTAGAGCATAGTAAAAAAATAAATAAACATAATTGGTATCGCCGCATCCGTAAAAGTCTGAACTATTACAATATATCATTATTTAACCCACCCGCCGTAACAAAAATAATTTGTAAACGACAGAATCTCTATTTTTTGGTCACCTAATCTCCCACACAAAATGAAATAAAAAGTGATCAAACCGTCGCATGTACACCAAAATGGTATCATTAAAAACTACAGCTTATCCCGCAAAAAATAAGCTCTCATACTATTTAATAGACGGAAAAATAAAAAAGTTATGTGTAATGACGGGGTAGAGAGACAGACAGGTGAGCCCTAATCTCCCCGCCACTCAGTCCCTGCCTACTTGCACGGCCCGTCCTAGGCGACGGCGTACAACTGGGCGATGGTCCCTACGCTCAATATGTGCACGACAGACAAACAGACAACGGTACAACAGAAGCTAAGGGAAATGGGGCAGTTGCCCACGGCAACACCGTGAGCAACAAGAGTAGTGAACGAGCCGAGTCAAACCAGGAGTGTACGAGGTACTAAACGCAGAGCAGGAGAGTTGTCAGTAAAGCCAGGGTCAATTAAGCAGAGGTAAATAGTACTAGCAGGAGCAGCAGAGCCAGGAAACCAGACAGAATCACAGGCAAAGGAGGAGCAGGAAATCAAGATATAAATAGACAGAGGGCGGGAGCTAGCTCCGTCTGGCCAGGCTGTGATAGGCTCTCCCACTCCTCAGCCTCCCAGCCTGAGTGGTAGCAGATCGAGTCACTCTATCAGACTTAGGAGCAAGTGCAGACTGATTAACCATGGGTGTCGACACAGAAGCTGTGTCTGGCAGATCCTTTACATTATGGCTCTCGGAATTTTGCAACACAAATGTAAAGGATCTGCCAGGCACAGCTTCGGGGTCAACGCCCATAGATAATCAGTCTGCACCTGCTTCTATGTCTGGGAGACTGACTCCATCTTCCACCACTCAGGGTGGCAGGCTTAGGAGTGGGAGAACCTATCAGAGCCTGGCCAGACGGAGCTAGCTCCCGCCCTCTGTCTATTTATACCCGCCCTACAGAGGGCGGGAGCTAGCTCTGTCTGGCCAGGCTGTGATAGGTTCTCCCACTCCTAAGCCTGGCACCCTGAGTGGTGGAAGATGGAGTCAGTCTCCCAGACATAGAAGCAGGTGCAGACTCATTATCTATGGGCGTTGACCCCGAAGCTGTGCCTGGCAGATCCTTTACAACAAAATCTATTTTCTTTTTTACACTTGTTTTTACTTGTAAAAGTAGTAAAATATAGAAAAAACTATATATATTTGATATCGCCATTATCGTATTGACCCACAGAATAAAGTTAACATGTTGTTTTAATTGCATAGTGAATTCCGTAAAAACGGTGCGCAAAAAACCATGGAGGAATCACAGTTTTTTTCATTTTCTACCCCACAAATATTTTTTTTCCCGTTTCCTAGTACATTATATGGCAAAATAAATGGTGCTACGAAAAACTTCAACTCATCTCGCAAAAATCAAGCCCTCATAGTACTGTATAGACGGAAAAATAAAGACGTTATGGCTTTTGGAGGGTGGGGAGGAAAAAAAGAAAATGAAAATCTGAAAAAGGACTGCGGCGGGAAGGGGTTAAGGTCCAAACAGGCTGGGTCCTTAAGGGGTTAAACGATAATGTAAATTTACAAAAAAACTGGCAAGTACAAAAAGTACAACTCGTCCTGCAAATAACAGTATCATATACAGTGAAGGAAATAAGTATTTGATCCCTTGCTGATTTTGTAAGTTTGCCCACTGTCAAAGACATGAACAGTCTAGAATTTTTAGGCTAGGTTAATTTTACCAGTGAGAGATAGATTATATATATATATATAAAAAAAAAAAAAAAAAAAAAGTAAATCACATAGTCAAAATTATATATATTTATTTGCATTGTGCACAGAGAAATAAGTATTTGATCCCCTACCAACCATTAAGAGTTCAGCCTCCTCCAGACCAGTTACACGCTCCAAATCAACTTGGTGCCTGCATTAAAGACAGCTTTCTTAAATGGTCACCTGTATAAAAGACTCCTGTCCACAGACTCAATTAATCAATAATGACTCTAACATCTACAACATGGGCAAGACCAAAGAGCTTCCTAAGGATGTCAGGGGCAAGATCGAAGACCTGCACAAGGCTGGAATGGGCTACAAAACCATAAGTAAGACGCTGGGTGAGAAGGAGACAATTGTTGGTGCAATAGTAAGAAAATGGAAGACATACAAAATTACTGTCAATCGACATCGATCTGGGGCTCCATGCAAAATCTCACCTCGTGGGGTATCCTTTATCCTGAGGAAGGTGAGAGCTCAGCCGAAAACTACACGGGGGGAACTTGTTAATGATCTCAAGGCAGCTGGGACCACAGTCACCAAGAAAACCATTGGTAACACATTACGCCGTAATGGATTAAAATCTTGCAGTGCCTGCAAGGTCCCCCTGCTCAAGAAGGCACATGTACAGGCCCGTCTGAAGTTTGCAAATGAACATCTGGATGATTCTGAGAGTGATTGGGAGAAGGTGCTGTGGTCAGATGAGACTAAAATTGAGCTCTTTGGCATTAACTCAACTCGCCGTGTTTGGAGGAAGAGAAATGCTGCCTATGACCCAAAGAACACCGTCCCCACTGTCAAGCATGGAGGTGGAAACATTATGTTTTGGGGGTGTTTCTCTGCTAAGGGCACAGGACTACTTCACCGCATCAATGGGAGAATGGATGGAGCCATGTACCGTCAAATCCTGAGTGACAACCTCCTTCCCTCCACCAGGACATTAAAAATGTCTCGTGGCTGGGTCTTCCTCTACGACAATGACCCGAAACATACAGCCAAGGCAACAAAGGAGTGGCTCAAAAAGAAGCACATTAAGGTCATGGAGTGGCCTAGCCAGTCTCCAGACCTTAATCCCATCGAAAACTTATGGAGGGAGCAGCAGATCCGAGTTGCCAAGCGACAGCCTCGAAATCTTAATGATTTACAGATGATCTGCAAAGAGGAGTGGGCCAAAATTCCATCTAACATGTGTGCAAACCTCATCATCAACTACAAAAAACGTCTGACTGCTGTGCTTGCCAACAAGGGTTTTGCCACCAAGTATTAAGTCTGGTTTGCCAAAGGGATCAAATACTCATTTCTCTGTGCACAATGCAAATAAATATATATAATTTTGACAATGTGATTTTGTGTTTTTTTTTAAAATATAATCTATCTCTCACTGGTAAAATTAACCTAGCCTAAAAATTCTAGACTGTTCATGTCTTTGACAGTGGGCAAACTTACAAAATCAGCAAGGGATCAAATACTTATTTCGTTCACTGTAGCTACATTGTACAAAAGTTTTGAGCTCCCCGCTAGCCCCCTCCACGCTACGCCCCTTTATATGTAAAGCTGCTTTTTACTCAGAGAAGGAATATTATTAATACAACGCTCCACAGACACAGATGAGTGGTAGAAGTTTATTGATGTAATGAATATCTGTGCAGTTGTTATCGCACTTTCCTCACAGCAAGAATGGAAAGTCTCATAGCGGCTTCTACCAGAGAATGTGGGATGAATTAATAGCGCGATATTGGCAGTCTATGATATCACTACAGTGACATAATGGTGGAAACACGCACATTCACTATCACACCGGCAATCACCAGGACTCCCTAATACTGTCCTCATAGTTATGATAATGATGGACAGGGGCGTAGCTATAGGGGGTGCACCTGGGCCCTGGAGTCTGAGGGGCCCAAAAGCCCTTGGCCGCATAAGAAGACACCAGTATTATAGATGATATATGGTAGGTCGAGGCCCTGTTGTAGATTTTACATTGGGACACAGGAGCTACAAGTTACGCCTCTGATGATAGATCACCACTGAAAAGATGGAGGAGTCTTCTCAACGAAACCCTTCACAGCCGCCATTATGTTCAATCCAGATGTTGACCTACTTTACCGGCCAAGATGTCATGTGCCAGAGCCAGAACAAGTGATATTCTACAAGCAGCAACGCTCGTCAGACACTTTCTCTTTCCAGCAATTTCTGAATGTTGTGCAGCTTCACTAGTAGCAGCAGTAACAGGGCAGCGACCAGCAGAAGTGGAACGCCGACAGCACCGCTGATGATCAGGATTTTTCTCAGGCTGTCGTCTGTAATGCTGGCAGTGGCTGCAAGATCTTGTTGTGTGGCTGGAGACGCTGGTATTGCGACTGCTGTATGCGCTGTTGTTGTACGGATGGTTGGCGCTGGTATTGCGGCTGCTGTATGCGCTGTTGTTGTACGGATATTTGGCGCTCTTATTGCGATGTGCGATGCTGTTTTCGTTTTTGCAGCCATTTTTCTTGCTGCTGTTAGACGCACTTTTAGTTTCTGGATTGCTGCTGGGGCTGGTGGTGTTTTTATGGTTATTTGATAAGAGGCTGTTGGAAAACAAGAAAAAGATTAGAAAATCAATAATTGATTATCAGAACTGTATTACAGAGATGAGAGATGTGGGAGAGTAGAGAAGCTTACGTTCAGTTGTTGTGTCTTCCATCCAGGGATAGGACTCCTCGTCATAATCTGGTGGCGCTGGTGATAATTCTGGAAATAAGACGTGTCACACAGTTCATCATTAGTAAATGTTTTCTTCTGGTCACTACTTATTTCTGGTGTGAATGTTATGTATAAATGTCAGTATATGGCGTGTGCACGGAGCCTGTACAGAGGAGAACACAATTCCTGCAGCTCTGTACTATGGAGCTATAGGCGCTCTATGTCAGATTAATATGGAATCAGACCGAAAACCCTCCACATGTCTATGGGCGCCATATTACGACTCTGTATAACTCGGAGGTGGTATAGAGGCATAACATGGTGCTGTACATGAGCCCCATATCTGTGTATATAACATTTATATCAATGACAAGAATGATCTTAAAGACTGAAGTAAACGTTACCTGCACGGTAGATGGTTTCTGCCTTCTCAGGAGATGTTTTTCCTGCATTGAGTTTACGAGCTAAAAATTAAAAATGAAATAATTTAAAATTCCATGAAGCTAAAATAAAATAAGTACTACAAGTCCTCATATTGTGATATTACAGCTATAACTGTGTGATGCTTCTAATATTGGGATAGATAGAAGAACTTGTCATCATAAGATAAGAGACATAACAGTCTATGCCCAGGTCCAGACCAAATATGACTGACAGTGACTGGTATATAGTATATCTACTCTCATAACGACGACTGATACATCCACTGGTAACAGGCTGTGGCATTAGTGGGCATTACCATGACACTGGACCTGCCTGTCCTGACACAAACACAAATTCTATTATATCATTCCAGTGTGTGTGACTTATATTCTCTTACTCAACGACATCTTATAATCATTTACTTGTTAGAAATGTCATTAAATGGATATTATGTCAAACAGAAAATTGTTCCCTAACCAGTGTCTCAGAGTTACATGTGTTACTGTGTGATCTGCTGTGTCTTTGTATATAGAGGTGGATCTACAGCCATAGCCTCCCTGTTTATATGAGATACCATGTTATATTATAAGTGTTATTATCTCAGTGTCTATAAAGAATTACCTCACATAGAACTTACCGCTCTTCTTTTTCGTCCCAGCCATCATCTTCTTTAATATTTTTAGCTCTTTCTGTATATCGGTTTCACCTACATGATAAAATTCCAGCCATTAACCTTTATTATTCTAGAGGTGGGTTGTCCAGATCTGGTACAATATCTGCCTCATTAATTACACTTTATTAAGAACGATTATCTACAGATTTCCTTAGAAATGTCCCATTGATTTGCAGCATCTACAGTTCTGCTTGGTTTGTATTGTATTAGTCGGAGCAGTTAGATTTCTACTATAAAGTGTCGGCTTTCTCCTGAAACTAAAAAGCCGCCATCATGGATGTAACAAATATCCTGCTGCTGAGGTGCAAATAATTTACTGCAACTTATTTACTATTCAAGACCTAACTACACCCAAAACCTAAATATTCCCTGGTCACTGCAATAGACCCGAATATCCCTCTTCTCAATCACAGGGACCTTTTGTTAACCTGTACCGGCCTGTGACATGGAGGGGACATTGAGGTCACTGGGGATTTCATTTCCCTGACTAATAATATAGTCACCCTGCAGGGTCAAGTGTGAGAAATAGATGATTTTAACCCCTGTAGAGCCACTAACTTGTTAGTCTGTTAATAAATGTTTTCCTATGTACATTATTATTTATTACATCTGTGAGGGTCATTCTTTACAAATTTATATATATAATATCAATGATGTAATAGACTGGAGAAGACGTTACCTGCATGGTCGGATGTTTCTACGTCCTCATTGATTTTACGACCTGAAAATTAGTAATAAAATTATTTTAGAGGTTATAAGTTAAGAGCAAACGAAGTATGAATCCTGATATTGTGTTATTATAGATATAAGTGTGTGATGCTTATAACTCGTCAAATAGATTCAAGAACTTGTAGTCATAAGATAAAAGACATAACGCTCTGTGCCCAGGTAACTGCCAAATATGACCGACAGTGACTGGTAAGCAGTATATCTACTCTTATAATGACTGATATATCCAATGGTAACAGGCTGTGCATTAGTGGGCATTGCCATAACACTGATTTCCTTACATCATATTCAGTCCACTACCATAAGTACTCTGATGTGTCCTCCTAATGTACAACTCTGCAGTGTATTATTATTGTTCATTCTACAGATTACTGGCCCCTCATCACAGTAAAGCTATGGGGTATAGTGTGTTGGAGGACAATATAGTGTATGTTGTCAGTCAATGCAGAATATGAGTGTGAACTGCATCAGGAAATTTTTTCTTCATTGATAGTGGAATAAAGCGTCATGTAAAGCAAAGGGCCAAATCCTTGTATGTTATTCTAATGGGTCATATATAAAGACTGGTGAGTGGTGTGCCAGTCTGGAAAGGGGTGCAGTATGTCTTTGTACATAGCGGTGGATCTACCACCATATTGTCCTTCTTTGTATGAGATAGTAATATTACTACTGCCTCGAGACAATTACTGTCTATAGAAATACATTGGGTCATAGTTACATGTAATTTTCAGGAGATTAATTGTCTCAATGGTTATAATGAAATTCCTCAGACAGAACTTACCAAGCTTTGTCCTAAATACAACCCGGATTTTCTTTGGTTGAATTGTTGTGGTAAAACCGATTTCTCCTGTATGATAAAAATTCACATTCACTTTTATTATTGAAGATTTCCTTTTTACCAAATAGACTACAGGGATGTAACTGAGTATTCTGACTCTCTTAGGAATGATTATTTCCAGATAAGAGCGTCATATATATTTCCTGTAATATTTCCATGATTTCCAGTCCCCTCTACATCTCCGCTTCTTCTACACTGGGACATTTGGAGATGTTATATTTTTATTAATTGTAGATTCCACATGAAGAACAAGATATGAGGCTGAGAACAACAAGAAGATCAAGATGAACTTACCATGGAGGATTCCACGTGGAACAATGATGGATTTTAGTTGTTTTTTGGTGGAAATTCCATTGGAGTGTCCTATGTGAGAAAAGTACTTGAATTACCCTCCATAACTATATATTTATTCATAGCTTGTCCAGTCTATTCTATTACATAGAAGTCATTAAACTGCATTATTAATCATCTACTTTATATATAGATTTTTCGTACAATATATCAGCCTCGTACTAGAACAGACAATATATGTATCTAGAGAACTCACCGATCCCCTGTAGATCAGAAGCAGTCGGGGATGTCAACCCCTGTGTTGTGCTTGTTATTACTGCACTTGTTGGACCTGGAAGAAAATACAGAGAAATTGTTGATCTAATCCCAATAATCCTAATCCATTAACTCCGTACTACATGACTCTATGTGATGAAGTAATGGGGTTCTAGTCTACTGAAATGTCTCCAGGTTCCTCCTCCTGACTGGACGTCCTTCTATACATTGCTGACCACAAGTGTCTTCAGGTTCCTCCTCCTGGATGTTGAGTGTGGACACAAAAGACAATGTGCGGGATAGAGACTTGTATCTTCTGTCCCTGACTGCTGCATGTATAAGCGGAGCCGTTATGTCCTCTATGGATAGATATGAGTCTGTTCTATAATGTGTTATTATATTACCTGCAGGGGATGTGGTCGTGGTGGTCGGCAACGGTTGTTCAGTTGCTGCAGACGTCTTTACTATAATAAACAAGGACATATTAGAATTATTCACAAAGAAATAACAATAAGTGACCCCAATATATGGAGAATCTTATTCCAGTGTCAGCCTCGTAATAGAACAGACAATATATGTATCTAGAGAACTCACCGATCCCCTGTAGATCAGAAGCAGTCGGGGATGTAAACCCCTGTGTTGTGCTTGTTATTACTGCACTTGTTGGACCTGGAAGAAAATACAGAGAAATTGTTGATCTAATCCCAATAATCCTAATCCATTCTGATGTCCTGCACAGAGCAGAGAGTCATTCACATACAACATTATTATGGAGACAATATAATGGAGGAGCCCACCTTCTCCACATGTAGTAGACGCCTTATTGTTCCCTACTCTCCCTATATATCAGCATTGGGGGGATCATTAGGGAACATGTTCTAGTGTAATACATGACTCTATATGGTGATGTAATGGGGTTCTAGTCTACTGAAATGTCTCCAGGATTCCTCCTCCTGACTGGACGTCCTTCTATACATTGCTGACCATAAGTGTCTTCAGGTTCCTCCTCCTGGATGTTGAGTGTGGACATGGAAGACAATGTGCGGGATGGAGACTTGTATCTTCTGTCAATGACTGCTGCATGTATAAGCTGAGCCGTTATGTCCTCTATGGATAGATATGAGTCTGTTCTATAATGTGTTATTATATTACCTGCAGGGGATGTTGGCACGGCGATGGACGATGGTTTTATTATCTCGCCAGACGTCTTTTCTGTAAATAATAAAACAATATATTATAGAAAAATCAAATAAACAATGTAAATGATGAATATAATGAGTTTTCTGCCATTGAAGACACAGAAGACGTCCAGTAGACACTTACCATTGATGGTCGGAGGAAGAGTCACCACAATTTTCCTCAGACGTGTTTTAGGTTTTTCAGTTTGTACATCAGATGTTCCTATGTGAAGAACATTACATTTATTGGTTATTTATGTTTCCTGTATTATCTATCCTGAGTATGATATACATCATATGTTTATAGTACCAATCTGTTATTATTATATATGTGATCATGTATCTCCTACTGTAACTGAGAAGAATATTAGAAGTCACCAGGGAGCTGTATGACATAACAGGCTGCCGGCTGAGGACATTTCTACATGACTTCTAATATTCCTTATAATTTACAGTATGGGGACAGGACCCCCTTGTTCTTAGGTTAGTTGGGGGTCCAGTCACTGTGATCTCTGTGTGATTGACATAACAGAGATTTTATCCCCTTTAAGATCGGAGGACAATTGTAGAATAAAATGGTGGCAATAAATAAACTTACCTTGTACGGACTGAAATTCATCCATGATTTGTTTGAGTTGTCTCAAACCTCTGAGAAAAACACGTGTTTCTCCTATAAGAAAAGAATGAAACACATGACCTTTTATTATCATTGGTGACATCTGGGGCCAAACATCGTAGTGATATGTAATAGAAGATTGTGGATTACTGGAGCGTCCTACATTGTACATCTGTAGTCACTGGTAAAGGGTTCACCTCCTTTATCATTACATTTCTATCAATACCAGAGATAAGTATATACTATGTGCACATAACATGTATATTACAGTAAGGTAACGGCCTCCCATGTACTGAGACAAATGATCCGTAATAACGGGGGGTCCTGGGGATCTGCTTTTAAGAGATCACCCACTTTACATCCCCCCTATGTATAAAACACATGTAATAAAAGGGAGTTCTTCACACTAGAGAATCCACAACTGCTGCATTTCTATCTACAAGCCTCCATATTACATATAATATAGTACATTGTTCTTACCTTCAGCATAAGCTGGGATGGGAGAAGACATGGATGGTCGGTCATTCTCAGATGCTGCTGTTTCAGCAACAGATAAAGCAAAGATAAGCCAGAAAATCAGCATTCTGCTCAGTACACTCGCCATAATCAGAGAGGTCAAATCAAGGAGAAAGTGATAAGTTAACCTATGACTGCATTATGATGTCATCACACTATGACACCATGGAAGAACGTACCATGATTGATCAAGAAGGTGGATGACGTATCTTCTTTATGAAGTCATCACATTCCGTCCCGGCGCATATTTTGACAATATGGAATAACACTCAAAAGAGTGTGTAACCAGCAATATATATATATATGTTGCAGTCCGTGGCCATTATATTTACAGACTCTATATTGAGTCTTTTGACATATACATATAATTACATTTCACATATATATCTATTGTGGGCTACTTGTATAAAGAAATATATATTGCTGGTTACACACTCTTTTGAGTGTTATTCCATATTGTCAAAATATGCGCCGGGACGGAATTCTCTGTCCACGCATGCGCAGCCATACTGCGTTCCAGGGATGAGTTCCATATGATGCACTTCCGGCAGTCCGCCATCTTGCGCATGCGCACTATCGATCGCGGGACGCCATGCTTTACTCCATGCATCACCGAGAGCTGACACTAAGTTTTATTACATAACTTCTGTTCTTTTCTACTATAACTGTGTTGGAAGAATCCCTCTGCTCCTCCCCTTCATTATGAGTTGATGTCAGTTATTAGGGTAATTATATTATTACCTTAGTTATCTTTGCACTATTTACCTAATATTGAGAGATGTTGTCTTTTAACACATTTATTAGTCACATTGACTGATATATTTTGTATTAACTGATTTTTAACATATGTATTATTAATTGCACTATTTACTGTATATCCTGTGTATCCCTATATATATGTGGCACTGTGCACTTTTGAAATCAGCTTGAGAAAGGTTCAGGTGTGAACCGAAACGTTGCTCATTCTTTCCACCTGGTGGTGAATAAACCAACATCTCCCCAACACTGAAGTCCTGGTGCTGTTACTTGTCCTCTGTTCCTGTTATCTTATTCTAAGGAGTTGATTCATCCTTCTACTGGTAACGTGCACACGGCCTGATGTTCAGTTTACCTTGAGTGCTGCGTTTTTCCTATCTACTTGAACTATATATATATATATATATATATATATATATATATATATTGTGAGGGTTTAGCATCAGGAGAGGTTGGTACAGCGGTTTCTTTGTAGCCAGAGACAGGGACACCGTGCATTAAAAGTCATAACAGGGCTTTGCCTGTGTTTTTATTCTTGTCAAAGAAACAGCCTGTAAGGGGTGCATCCCTGCTTACCTCTCTCAGGAGGACAGTACAGGGACACGGGCTGTTGGGCGGCTGAAGAGGCTGCAGCTCCGGACGAAGGAGCGTCTTGGGCGTCATGGCAACGGCCGCACTGCCGACATCCATGACGCCTGCGCCGAACAAAGAGCCGGGAAAACGCTCGCGCGGCGAGATGAGAAGGAGGAGGGGGAAGCGCGGCAAGGAAGGGGGGCGGAGCTGAGAGTGGCGCGAAGAAAGGGGGAGGAGGAGGGCAGAGGCAGAGTGGGTGAAGAAGGAGCAGGACGGAGAGGAAGAGGGAAGACAAGAAAGTGGAAAGTGAGAGGTGCAGGAAAGGCACCAGAATAAGGAAGGCAGGAGCCTGACAAAACGTGGGCTAGCAGCTGCAGCCTGAGGATAGGAGGAAGAAGGACAGCACGGGGGTTTCAGAGGAAATCCTGGAGGAGGATAGAGGACCGGCTAAGCACAAGGAGTGTGCCAACAGCCACAGGTACCGTGCCCAGACCTTAAGACCCCTGACCAAGAACTAGATTCCCGCCATAACCAAAGGGCCCGTGTCCTAGTCCGTGACCGTTTCCGCCGTGACGTCCCTCACTAACTACCACCACTTTACTCCCAAGAGAATAGTCTCAAAAGGGACAAACAACCCTTGCATGGAACTGTTATAGATAAAGCACCGCATGTAACCCTAGCATGGGACTGTTCTTTATGAATCTTGGTGGAATAGGAGCAGACAGAAGGAACGCTCGGGTTGACGGGACTTTGATGGACTATTAGCTGGACTTCGTGAAACCCTTAGCGTCAGCCCGCCAGTTCAGTTGCGTCCCAGGGGTCCACCGTTGGACTACCGACTGAGGAGAGAGAGGTTTGTCATGAAAGGTAGCGGATTGCTCCGCAAGGACCCGTGACGGTGCTAGTAGGTACGTTAGACGCTGATTCCCACGATGCGATCCGTGGGCCGAGAGTGTGACTCTTACCCTAGGATAGGCTGTCTGTAGTGGGTAGCTCCCGCCGTGACTGACAGCGGCGTATCCTTAGCCAAGCCGGCAACGTGGGGTCAGGCACAACCTCTCTCCGGGGGACTTCCAGCGGGATCGAAGTCCTCAACCTCAGAATTCCTGTCTGCTCCATAGAGAAGAATTTGTTGTTATTTGCTCGTTACAGTAAAGAAGTTTCCCAACAGGAGGTGTGTCTTGTACATTTCATTTCTACCGCGGTAGTTCCTCCTACATAAATTGGCGTAGTCGGCAGGATCCGGAACCTCGCCGCGATGGAACCGTCCAGCAGCTGGACCTTACCGCCGACCCCGACCGTCATGATACCCATGGGGGCCGCCCTAATGAACATCCCCAAGTTTGACGGGAAGAGTGTATCGATCGCGGACTGGACGGAAGGAGTTTGTACCGCGGCCCGGTTATTCCAAGTTCTGGTGACCCACCAAGCCGACCTGGCCTTCAACTCACTCGAAGGGGACGCGACACAAGCTGTCTTGGTTTTACCGCTAGAACACCGCGACACGATAGAGGCAATCATCAGCTGATTAGAGTCTCTATATGGAGATGTCACTTCAGCCGCCGACCTCCGGAAGAAATTTTATACCAGGATACAGAGGAACGGGGAATCGCTCCAGCAATTCGCAGTAGGATTACAAGGAATGTGGAGTCGACTAGTACGGAAGGATCCCGCGGGGTGCGCGGCCTTAACAGAGCCGGACCGAATAGTGCGAGACCAGTTTGTATCCGGGTTAGACAGCCGGACCCTGAGGCGTGCCGCGAGAGACCTCGTCCGGGTCAACCCCGCCGCGACGATGAGTGAGGTGTTACGAGAGGCACTCGAAGTTCACCGAGAAGAGCTGGGAGAGGCGAGTATGGCCCTGCAAAATGTGGGTACACCCGAGCCATCTTCAAGGGAGACGGACGGCCAGAAGCGGTGTTCACAGAATTCGCCCGGGATGTCAAGGAGGCTATTCGGGAATTGAAGACCGATGTTGCTCAACTAAGAGTAATGGCCGATCGACCGGAACATCTTCCTCGTCCGCCCCGATCGACCCAAGGAGGGCCTCGACGCTGTTGGCAGTGTGACCAGCCGGGTCATTTTGCCAGAGATTGCAGGATGAGACGCTATCCAAGGCGAGAGCAGTCACCTTTAAACTAAGGTACCCCGCCACTGAGGGCCAAGCTGCGGGCATTCCATCGACGGGCCCAAAAGGAAGGGTGGAACTTTTGACAGGAAAATGCCCCGTAGTGACAGCCAAGATCGGGGGGTTAACGTTCCTTGCCTTATTGACACTGGGTCAGAAGTAACCACCATGACTTATCAGTTGTTCCATGAACAGTTCCAAGGTGACCAGACTCTAGAAGCCCCTTGGATTGAACTTACGGCAGCTAATAGCCTGCCAATTCCCATTGCCGGTGTTACGTGGTTAGAAGTAGAAGTATTTAATCATAATTTTCCCCGTGCTGGTATTGTGGTAGTACATAATTGTGCAAGGCCAGGTATACCTGTTATAATTGGCATGAATGTGTTGCAGGAAATACATGGTATGATGTTTAACGAGGCGAGCGTTGCCTGGTGGGAGGAGCTGGCAACCGACCGGACCGCCCGGCAAGCTTTGTTTCAGGTGCATCAAATCTGTCAACGACAGGCTGACTTGAAGACGCTACAGGGCCGAGTGGGGTCGGTGAGAGCCCCAGGTAAAGCGGTGCTGCAAGTCCCACCTCTACAGGAAGTCACCATTCCCCTCTCCGTAGGGACTCATCACCGCTTAAAGGATGCCATGGTCATGGTGGAACCCATGCGAAGTCTCAAGACTACGCCACCCTGGGTAATAGGAAGAACGGTGTGTCGGATAACCAAAGGAATGGCGACCGTCAGGGTGTTGAATCCGACCCAAGGGGTGATCGAGATACCGGCCGGCACGGTACTAGCTAGTGTTGAGATGGTGAGTCCCGAGGACGTGACGGACCCGGCCATGGCCGAAACGTTAAAAGAGACATCATCAAGAGATGAAGGGAGTGAGACCGACGTGAACGAACAGACTGATCGACTGTGGCGCCAACTCGAACTGGATGGAATAGCCCCGGATATCGAGTCAGAGGAGCAACCGAGGACGCTTCTGCAACGCTTCGGCTGGGTTTTCGCTCAGCACGAAGAGGACTTTGGGTGCGCCACTACTATTGAACATGGGATTCACACGGGGGCGGCACCGCCCATCAGGGAGCGATATCGCAATATACCCCCGGCACTGTACCGAAAGGTAAAAGAGCTCCTCCAGAAGATGTCAGACGGACAGGTGATTCGTGAGAGTCAGAGCCCATGGGCCGCCCCGATTGTGCTGGTAAGGAAGAAGGATGGGTCGCTCCGGTTCTGTGTGGATTACCGCAAGTTGAACGCCTGTACGCATAGGGAGGCCTACCAACTGCCCCAAGTGGAAGAATCATTAACCGCCATGCAGGAGGCTCGGTATTACACGACGCTCGATTTAGCAAGTGGGTACTGGCAGGTACCCATGAAAGAAGCGGATAAGGAGAAGACGGCGTTCATCACTCCCTCAGGCTTGTTCGAATTCAACCGGATGCCGTTCGGGCTCACCAATGCGCCCAGTACCTTCCAACGGCTAATGGAGCATTGTCTGGGGGATCTAATTTATGAGTCAGTCTTGATCTATTTGGACGATATTGTCATCTTTTTAAAGACCTTCCCAGAACACCTGCAGCATCTACAGGTCGTGTTGGGACGATTGGGAAGGTATGGACTCAAACTAAAATCCAGCAAATGCCGACTGGGCCGCCAGCAGATCAAATACTTGGGCCATGTCGTGAATGCAACAGGAATTGCACCCTACCCAGATAAGATTAAAGCCGTACAGGAGTGGGCCACTCCGCAGAACACCACGGAAGTACGAGCCTACCTCGGGTTGGTCGGCTACTATCGGAGGTACATCCGAGACTTCTCCAAAATTGCAAGTCCTCTGAATCAGCACCTCTGTGGACAACCCACCCAAAAGAAGGGGAGCCGAAGCCCCAGTGTAGTGGAACAATGGCAGGAGCCACAACAAGCGGCATTTGAAGCATTGAAGGCACCCATACTCGCTTTCGCAGACTTCGCCCAGCCATTCCGGCTGTACACTGACGCCAGCCTGAAGGGACTGGGAGCAGTACTGGCCCAGCAGCAGGGGGACGTGGAACGCGTCATCGCCTATGGTAGTTGTAGTCTGCGACCGTCAGAACGCAACCCAGCCAATTATAGCTCGTTCAGGCTCGAGTTATTGGCCATCGTGTGGGCTGTTACTGAACGGTTTGCCGAATACCTGGTCGGAAGTCGAGTGGAAATTTACACGGATAACAATCCCCTGGCGTACCTGGGAACGGCAAAATTGGGGGCGATGGAACAACTGGCTCGATTCAACTATACCATTCGTTACAAGCCCGGTAAGAACCATACCAACGCCGATGCACTCTCCCGACAGCCGTGTGAGACCCCGGTCGGAGATGTGGACGAGGAGCAAGAAGAAATAGAGATACCCCCACTGTGTGTGGTTCATCCCCCGATGCAACAACAGCAGGTAGTGACCGCAATACAAGGGGTTGAGGATCTTACTGAGATGTATGATAGGGCTGAGTGGAAGAAGCGGCAACAGCAAGACCAAGACATCCAAACCATCGATAAGTGGGTGCGGCGACAGGAAAGACCCACGGCAGCGGAGCGAAACAGGTTGTCAGCACCAGCTAAAGCATTGGTTCGGCAGTTGGAGCGACTAGAACACCGTGATGGAGTATTATACAGAAGAGTGTGGGCACCACGGGAGTCTCGCGATATATGGCAGTTGGTATTGCCCATCGCCGACGTCAAGCCCGTGTGCAAGTGGATGCACGAGAACCGAGGTCATTTTGCAGTGGAAAAGACTGTACAGAACATCAGGAATCACTTCTATGCTTCAAACCTGGAAGAAATAATGAGGGGTGTCTACCAGGAATGCTCAGAGTGTGTCTTACACAAGGCGACAGAACAGGCAGAGAGGCCCATGACCATCGTGACGGGTGAACCACTCGAACTACTGACGGTAGACTTCTTAACAGTCCAAGAAGTCACATCGGGGCACCGATATGCGTTAGTATGCTTGGACCATTTTTCAAAATTTGCCGTGGTAATTCCTACGAGGGACCAGACGGCGACGACTACCGCGGCTGCATTGTGGAAGCATGTCATCCGTCCGTACGGGTGCCCCAGACGCATCTTGTCGGATCAAGGACCGAATTTTGAGTCGGATCTCTTCCAAGAGCTGTGTATCTTACACGGAATGCGGAAATCCAGGACGACCCCCTATCACCCTCAAGGGAATGGGGCTTGTGAACGATTCAATCGCACCTTACTCGGCCTATTGAAAACCATGGGGGACGAACGACAAGAACGGTGGCCCGAGTATGTGGACAACCAGGTGTGGGCCTATAACAACACTGTGCATCGAGCTACGGGGTATACCCCATATCAATTGATGTTCGGCCGACCCAGCCGAGTTCCGTTGGATCTTCTGTTAGAGACGCCAGAGGTGGGGGACCATCGATCCCCGTCACAATGGATCCAGGAACAACAACGACGGTTGAGCGCAGCGAAGGATGAAATGGAGAGAGTCCGGCCCACAGAGAGCCTACTCTTCGTAGCAGAACGACAGCACGCATTTCATACGGGGGATCGGGTGCTGGTGCGAAATCGCAGGGCAGCACGTGGCCGTAAGCTGGAGTCCCGATGGGAGAGGAACCCATATGTGGTGGTAAAACGTGTCGATCCCGGGCTTCCTGTGTACGAAGTGAAACCAGAGGGTGACCAGGGCCCGAGCAGAAGGCTGCATCGCAACCTGTTACGGCCATGTACCTTCCTGACACCAGAACCAGTCACGTCATCGAGGCAAGAAAAAACGCAAAGGACTTCACCGACAAATATTGACGGAGATTGGTGGTTGGTGGTTCCATCAGACGATCCTAGTGTGTCCTGGGCATCCCGACCGACCAGGACGGAGAACCAAACGGAGTGTGTGGAGACACCTGCAACGGAATTGAATCGTGCACTGCGTTATCCACAGAGGTGCACTCGCAACCGACAACCGGCCTATTTACAAGACTATGAAGTTTAGTGCAGAGGACTGCACTTGTTAACAAGGGGGGAAGTGTAAGGGGTGCATCCCTGCTTACCTCTCTCAGGAGGACAGTACAGGGACACTGGCTGTCGGGCGGCTGAAGAGGCTGCAGCTCCGGACGAAGGAGCGTCTTGGGCGTCATGGCAACGGCCGCACTGCCGACAGCCATGACGCCTGCGCCGAACAAAGAGCCGGGAAAACGCTCGCGCGGCGAGACGAGAAGGAGGAGGGGGAAGCGCGGCAAGGAAGGGGGGCGGAGCTGAGAGTGGCGCGAAGAAAGGGGGAGGAGGAGGGCAGAGGCAGAGTGGGTGAAGAAGGAGCAGGACGGAGAGGAAGAGGCAAGACAAGAAAGTGGAAAGTGAGAGGTGCAGGAAAGGCACTAGAATAAGGAAGGCAGGAGCCTGACAATACGTGGGCTAGCAGCTGCAGCCTGAGGATAGGAGGAAGAAGGACAGCACGGGGGTTTCAGAGGAAATCCTGGAGGAGGATAGAGGACCGGCCGTGCCCAGACCTTAAGACCCCTGACCAAGAACTAGATTCCCGCCATAACCAAAGGGCCCGTGTCCTAGTCCGTGACCGTTTCCGCCGTGACGTCCCTCACTAACTACCGCCACTTTACTCCCAAGAGAATAGTCTCAAAAGGGACAAACAACCCTTGCATGGAACTGTTATAGATAAAGCACCGCATGTAACCCTTGCATGGAACTGTTATAGATAAAGCACCGCATGTAACCCTTGCATGGGACTGTTGTTTATGAATCTTGGTGGAATAGGAGCAGACAGAAGGAACGGTCGGGTTGACGGGACTTTGATGGACTATTAGCTGGACTTCGTGAAACCCTTAGCGTCAGCCCGCCAGTTCAGTTGCATCCCAGGGGTCCACCATTGGACTACCGACTGAGGAGAGAGAGGGTTGTCATGAAAGGTAGCGGATAGCTCCGCAAGGACCCGTGACGGTGCTAGTAGGTACGTTAGTCGCTGATTCCCACGACGCGATCCGTGGGCCGAGAGTGTGACTCTTACCCTAGGATAGGCTGTCAGTAGTGGGTAGCTCCCGCCGTGACTGACAGCGGCGTATCCTTAGCCAAGCCGGCAACGTGGGGTCAGGCACAACCTCTCTCCGGGGGACTTCCAGCGGGATCGAAGTCCTCAACCTCAGAATTCCTGTCTGCTCCATAGAGAAGAATTTGTTGTTATTTGCTCATTACAGTAAAGAAGTTTCCCAACAGGAGGTGTGTCTTGTACATTTCATTTCTACCGCGGTAGTTCCTCCTACAAGCCTCTTGTACAACAAGGCAAAATACAAAATAAATCCTGCTCGTCTGAGCACTAACTAAACAAGATATTATCTAACTATACCAAGTGCCTTCCTACCAGGCACTGGACACAAAGTAACACAGGTCTTTACTCACATAGCATACAGGCTACTCCAGCCTTAGTAGTCTCCAGTCTGAGTCAGGGGTGAGACTCCCACACACTGTGTCTACACCTTTTTATACACAGGCTACAGGTGCAGCTAATTGACCAGCAGCCTTGTCCTACAAACAGAGATGGACTAGGGATTGGGGAACCCGCCCTGCTCTTCTCCAATCCAACTCCAGGCCCTTTTTTCCGGCTTTTCCTTAAGCCGAGATTGGAAAACTAGAGCTTTCTATTGCAAGAACTACTCATTCCCTGGAGCCTAGGATACATATGACAGGATTCTAGGGGAAATATACCTTCCCTCAATGACTTTACCTGTCACTGTCTCACATACCCTCTTCCTCTGTTCGAGCCCGTGGGATCGGACACATTTAGCTACAAGGCAGTGTGTCCTAGACAAAGCGTCAGCATTGCCCTGCAGTTTTCCTGCTCTGTGTTCCACAGTATATTTGAAGTTCTGCAAAGTAAGAAACCACCGTGTAACTCTTGCATTTCTCTCTTTAGCTTGACACATCCACGTAAGAGGAGAGTGGTCTGTAACCAACCTAAACCGACGACCCAATAAATAATATCTCAGGGACTCAAGTGCCCACTTAATTGCCAAGCACTCCCGTTCAACTATGCTATAGTTTTTCTCAGCCGGGGTAAGTTTTCTGCTCAAATAGGTCACAGGATGTTCCTCACCACCCACCTCTTGTGACAGAACTGTCCGAGACCCACATTAGAAGCATCAGTTTGGACAACAAACTCCTTTTTGAAGTCAGGAGTGACTAAGACTGGTTGGTTACACAGGGCCAGTTTCAACTCTTGAAAGGCGCTTTCAGCCTTCGTGTCCCACTTGACCATGACAGACTTACTTCCCTTGGTAAGATCTGTCAGGGGCGCTGCTGTGCTGGCAAAGTTTGGAATGAACCTGCGGTAATAACCTACAATTCCTAGAAAAGCTCTGACCTGCTTTTTGGTTGAGGGCTGGGGCCAGTTTTGGATAGCCTCAACTTTGTTGACCTGTGGCTTTATCACCCCTCTCCCAATTATGTACCCCAGATACCGTGCTTCCTCCAAGCCTAAGGAACATTTCTTTGGGTTTGCTGTTAACCCCGCGGCTCTGAGGGAGTTTAGTACTGCTTGTACTTTTGGTAAGTGGCTTTCCCAGTCATCACTAAAGATTATAATGTCGTCCAGATATGCCGAAGCATACCGACGATGGGGTTTGAGGACTATGTCCATTAACCTTTGAAAGGTCGCTGGAGCCCCATGTAGCCCAAATGGTAAACAAATATATTGAAACAGACCATCCGGGGTGATGAACGCAGTTTTCTCTTTGGCGCCCTCCGTGAGGGGTACTTGCCAATAGCCTTTGGTTAAATCAAGTGTTGAAAAATACCTTGAATGGCCCAGTCTCTCTATTAACTCGTCAACTCTTGGCATTGGGTATGCGTCAAACTTTGACATCTCATTTAACTTGCGGAAGTCGTTACAGAAACGCAATGACCCATCTGGTTTCGGAATCAATACAATGGGACTTCACCATTCACTTTTTGACTCTTCAATAATCCCAAGGTCTAGTATTTTTTTGACCTCCTCAGATATGGATTGTCTACGAGCTTCAGGGACTCTGTAGGGTTTCAAGTGGACCCGAACCTGAGGCTCGGTCACAATGTCATGTTTTATTATACTGGTCTGTCCTGGCAGTTCTGAAAACACGTCTGTGTTTCTCTGCACAAACTCTTTTGTCTCCTGTTTCTGTGGCTTTGCGAGGGATTCTGACACATACACATCTGGGTTAGGACTATAGGGGTCCTTACTGCCACGAGGGTCTCTCTTTCTTTCCATGGCTTAATTAAGTTTACATGGTATAACTGCACTGTCTTCCTTTTACCTGGTTGGTAAACTTTATAATTTACATCCCCCACCTTTTCAATTATCTCATACGGCCCTTGCCATCTAGCAAGAAATTTGCTTTCTACGGTTGGCACTAAGACCAACACTCGATCACCAGATTTAAAATTTCTAACTTTAGCCGTTCGGTTATACACCCTGCTCTGAGCATCCTGAGCTTGCTCCAAGTGTTCCTTAACTATCGGCATGACTGCAGCGATTCTGTCTTGCATCAACGTGAGATGCTCAATTACACTCCTATAAGGTGTGGACTCTTGCTCCCAGGTTTCCTTGGCTATGTCCAGGAGACCACGGGGTTGTCTGCCGTATACAAGTTCGAAAGGAGAAAACCCTGTGGATGATTGAGGAACTTCACGTACAGCGAACATCAAATAGGGCAGAAGACAGTCCCAATCCTTCCCATCCTTACTAACCACCCTCCTCAACATGCCTTTTAATGTCTTATTGAATCTTTCGACAAGACCATCAGTTTGAGGGTGATATATAGAGGTACGCAGGTGTTTAATTTTCAGCAGTTTACATAATTCCTTGGTGATTATGGACATAAAGGGAGTTCCCTGATCAGTAAGGATTTCCTTAGGTAAACCAGTACGGGAAAACATGTAAAACAACTCTCTTGCAATGGCTTTTGAAGAGGAATTTTGCAAAGGGACTGCCTCAGGGTAGCGTGTGGCATAGTCCAACACCACTAGGATATATTGATGTCCTCTAGAGGATTTGACTAAAGGGCCGACCAGATCCATGGCAATTCTTTCAAAAGGGATCCCAATGATAGGCAAAGGCACCAGCGGACTCCTAAAATGTGGCATAGGAGCCGTTATCTGACACTCCGGGCAGGACTCGCAATACCTCTGAACTTCCGTATATACCCCCGGCCAGAAGAATCGTTGTAAGATACGCTCTCTGGTCTTTTTGCAACCTAGATATCCACCCAGCACGTGTTTATGAGCCAGGTCCAACACCGTTCTACGATACGGTTGGGGTATCACCAGCTGTTCAACAACCTCCCCACGTACGTTATCTATCCGATACAGCAAATCCTGGTTAACCGCCATGTGTGGAAACACCTTATCAGCCCCTGGATGTTGAGGCACTCCATTTAATACCTTAGTATTTTCCCTGGCTTTTACCAATGTGGGATCACTAAGTTGAGCGGTCCCAATATTGTTACGTGATACATTTAACTCTGGTATCTCAGAAATTTCCTCCTGCTCATCTGTTTCACCAGCAAAAACAGACAGAGGAAATTTATCAGGCTCAGTGGTCACCCCTACTGCTGGCACCTCAGCATCTTCGTTAAAGGGTTCTGGGCTAATCACAGCGCACACATTAATACCATCATTAACATTTACAGTGGAGGTTACATCTTTCTTCCTCCACAAGTCCCAGAACACTGGGAAGTCTCTCCCCAGGATCACACTGTGCATCAGGGACTTGACCACACCCACTTCATGGCAAGCGGTTCCACAGGAAGTCTCTAGAGTGACCAAAGCGGTGGGGTATTCTTTAGTGTCCCCATGTATGCACAAGACCCCTATACTATGTCCGCTGAATGTTCCAGGGTCTATCAGGCTGGCATGCACCAGGGTAACCAGACTCCCAGAATCCAGCAAGGCACTCACAGTACACCCTTCCACTTTTACGACACACATTTGTTGCTCAGTCTCGTAAACAGTCTCAGCAGAACAAACAGGATGTGCAAACAAGGATATTCGCCTTGCTGCATCACAGTCCATTGGCTCAGTAGTCAGGGGACAATTGGCAGCAATATGCCCAGATCCATAACACTGCCAGCACTGTATGCGGCTCCGGTCCCCAACTTGAGACCCTGGTCTGGCCTTCAGTGTCTCTCTGGGATTTCTTCCCTCCGTCTGCTCCCCTTCTGAGCCACCTCCCTTAAAGACATTTCTCACCCCTCTAGTAAATGGAACAGTCTTACCGGGTGCTCCGCACGATTTGCTGTTCCTGGGGTTAGAACATCCAGGCGGTAGTTCTTGGAGTAGATCCTGAGTAGCTCTGTACCTTTCAATCAGTTTCACCAGCTGTTCCGCATCTGTAGGATCTCCTTGACCGACCCAACGCTGAACCTTCGGTGGTAAGGAGCGGATGTATTTGTCAAGCACCACTCTCTCCACGATCTGCGCAGGGGTTGATACCTCTGGCTGTAGCCATTTCCTTGCAAGATGGACAAGATCATACATTTGTGATCGTGCAGGTAGGTGTTCCACGAAAGTCCAGTTGTGCACACGTCGAGCACGCACATTCATATTAACACCCAGACGGGCAAGGATCTCACCCTTCAGCTTGGAGTAATCCTTGGCATCCTGCTCATTGAGATCAAAGTACGCCTTTTGCGGCTCTCCGGTTAGGAAAGGTGCCACCACTGCTGCTCACTGATCTGAAGGTAACATCTCTCGTTCTGCCACTCGCTCAAACACCATGAGATAGGCCTCAACGTCGTCGGTGGATGTCATCTTCTGCAGAGTGGTTTGGCGCAAACCATGAGGCCCCGCTGACCTCTCCACTGAGGCCTGAATTTGGTCTTGCAAATAGCGATTAATTTGCTGCTGTTCTTTTAAGGCCAGTCTGTGGGCTTCAACCAGCAGAATATTGGTTTCAGCCTGTGCACGCATTGCTTCCTCATGCACCATTCGCTGAGTCGCGCTGGCTTCTTGCAGAGCTGTGCTTATCTTCCCCTGGTTGATATTAGCCTGAATCAGCTGTTTAAGTATTTCATCCATTTTAGCAGTCTCTTTTAGCCCTGTTGCCGCCTTCACCCAAGACATACACTTCCAAGCACTCTCTGGGAGAAAAAAATTGTGTTGTTGCCCCTAGCAACGATTTTCCACTTGGAGCAGCAAAAGTCCTTTTAAATAGGTGTATGTCTCTTTAAGATCGCACCCCTATTCTCCACCATATGTGAGGGTTTAGCATCAGGAGAGGTTGGTACAGCGGTTTCTTTGTAGCCAGACAGAGACACCGTGCATTAAAAGCCATAACAGGGCTTTGCCTGTGTTTTTATTCTTGTCAAAGAAACAGCCTCTTGTACAACAAGGCAAAATACAAAATAAATCCTGCTCGTCTGAGCACTAACTAAACAAGATATTATCTAACTATATCAAGTGCCTTCCTACCAGGCACTGGACACAAAGTAACACAGGTCTTTACTCACATAGAATACAGACTACTCCAACCTTAGTAGTCTCCAGTCTGAGTCAGGGGTGAGACTCACACACACTGTGTCTGCACCTTTTTATATGCAGGCTACAAGTGCAGCTAATTGAGCAGCAGCCTTGTCCTACAAACAGAGATGGACTAGGGATTGGGGAACCCGCCCTGCTCTTCTCCAATCCAACTCCAGGCCCTTTTTTCCGGCTTTTCCTTAAAGAGGCTCTGTCACCAGATTTTGCAACCCCTATCTGCTATTGCAGCAGATAGGCGCTGCAATGTAGATTACAGTAACGTTTTTATTTTAAAAAAACGAGCATTTTTGGCCAAGTTATGACCATTTTTGTAGTTATGCAAATGAGGCTTGCAAAAGTCCATGTGGGTGTGTTTAAAAGTAAAAGTCCAAGTGGGTGTGTATTATGTGCGTACATCGGGGCATTTTTAATACTTTCACTAGCTGGGCGCTCTGATGAGAAGTAACATCCTCTTCTCTTCAGAACGCCCAGCTTGTGACAGTGCAGATCTGTGACGTCACTCACAGTTCCTGCATCGTGACGGCCACATCGGCACCAGAGGCTACAGTTGATTCTGCAGCAGCATCAGCGTTTGCAGGTAAGTCGATCTTACCTGCAAACGCTGATGCTGCTGCAGAATCAACTGTAGCCTCTGCTGCCGATGTGGCCGTCACGATGCAGGACCTGTGAGTGACGTCACAGATCTGCACTGTCAGAAGCTGGGCGTTCTGAAGAGAAGAGGATGTTACTTCTCTTCACAGCGCCCAGCTAGTAAAAGTATTAAAAACGCCCCGATGTACGCACCTAATACACGCCCACTTGGACTTTTACTTTTAAACACACCCACTTGGACTTTTGCAAGCCTCATTTGCATAATTACAGTATATATATTTATTTGCATTGCGCACAGAGAAATAAGTATTTGATCCCTTTGGCAAACAAGACTTAATACTTGGTGGCAAAACCCTTGTTGGCAAGCACAGCAGTCAGACGTTTTTTGTAGTTGATGATGAGGTTTGCACACATGTTAGATGGAATTTTGGCCCACTCCTCTTTGCAGATCATGTGTAAATCATTAAGATTTCGAGGCTGTCGCTTGGCAACTCGGATCTTCAGCTCCCTCCATAAGTTTTCAATGGGATTAAGGTCTGGAGACTGGCTAGGCCACTCCATGACCTTAATGTGCTTCTTTTTGAGCCACTCCTTTGTTGCCTTGGCTGTATGTTTCAGGTCATTGTCGTGCTGGAAGACCCAGCCACGAGCCATTTTTAATGTCCTGGTGGAGGGAAAGAGGTTGTCACTCAGGATTTGACGGTACATGACTCCATCCATTCTCCCATTGATGCGGTGAAGTAGTCCTGTGCCCTTAGCAGAGAAACACCCCCAAAACATAATGTTTCCACCTCCATGCTTGACAGTGGGGACGGTGTTCTTTGGGTCATAGGCAGCATTTCTCTTCCTCCAAACACGGCGAGTTGAGTTAATGCCAAAGAGCTCAATTTTAGTCTCATCTGACCACAGCACCTTCTCCCAATCACTCTCAGAATCATCCAGATGTTCATTTGCAAACTTCAGACGGGCCTGTACATGTGCCTTCTTGAGCAGGGGGACCTTGCGGGCACTGCAGGATTTTAATCCATTACGGCGTAATCTGTTACCAATGGTTTTCTTGGTGACTGTGGTCCCAGCTGCCTTGAGATCATTAACAAGTTCCCCCCGTGTAGTTTTCGGCTGAGCTCTCACCTTCCTCAGGATCAAGGATACCCCACGAGGTGAGATTTTGCATGGAGCCCCAGATCAATGTCGATTGACAGTCATTTTGTATGTCTTCCATTTTCTTACTATTGCACCAACAGTTGTCTCCTCCTCACCCAGCGTCTTACTTATGGTTTTGTAGCCAATTCCAGCCTTGTGCAGGTCTTGTAAAGGATCTGCCAGACACAGCTTCTGTGTCGACGCCCATGGGTAATTTGTCTGCACCTGCACCTAAGTCTGAGAGAGTGACTCCCTCTTCCACCACTCAGGCTGGCAGGCTTAGGAGTGGGAGAGCCTATCACAGCCTGGCCAGACGGAGCTAGCTCCCGCCCTCTGTCTATTTATACCTGCATTTCCTGCTCCTCCTTTGCCTGTGATTCTCCTGTTTCCTGGCTCTGCTGCTGCTGCTTGAACTATTTGTCCCTGCTTCATATTGACCCTGGCTTACTGACTACTCTCCTGCTCTGCGTTTGGTTCCTCGTACACTCCTGGTTTGACTCGGCTAGTTCACTACTCTTGTTGCTCACAGTGTTGCCGCGGGCAACTGCCCCATTTCCCTTAGCTTCTGTGTACCCTTGTCTGTTTGTCTGTCGTGCACTTATTGAGCGTAGGGACCGTCGCCCGGTTGTACGCCGTCGCCTAGGACGGGCCGTGCAAGTAGGCAGGGACTGAGTGGCGGGTAGATTAGGGCTCACCTGTCTGTCTCCCTACCACGTCATTACAGCAAATAAATATATATAATTTTGACAATGTGATTTTCTTTTTTTTTTTTTATATAATCTATCTCTCACTGGTAAAATTAACCTAGCATAAAAATTCAAGACTGTTCATGTCTTTGACAGTGGGCAAACTTACAAAATCAGCAAGGGATCAAATACTTATTTCCTTCACTATAGATAGATAGATAGATAGATAGATAGATAGATAGATAGATAGATAGATAGATAGATAGATAGATAGATAGATAGATAGATAGATAGATAGATAGATAGATGATAGATAGATAGATAAATAGATAGATAGATAGATAGATAGAGAGAGAGAGAGAGAGAGAGAGAGAGAGAGATAGATGATAGATAGATAGATAGATAGATAGATACAGTGGCGTAACTACGGCCGTAGCAGCCGTAGCGACTGCTACGGGGCCCGCGGCATGAGGGGGCCCGTGTCGCCTGCCGGCACGGGCCCCCACCATGGCCAGAGGCTCCCTTAGCAGCCACTTTGGCTGCTACAGCGGGACGCCACTGAACACTACGGCAGAGCAGGGAGGTATCTCCCCGCTCTGCCATTAAACAAAAGACAGGATAGGGGATACATGTGTGATCGCTGGCATTGATAGTGAGAACGGGGGACCGAAAGTCCCCTGAAGTTCTCCATCACAAACCTCGGACTTCCGGGGTCTGTGTCGGCAGCTCCGTAGAAATGAATGGAGCGCCGGTCGCGCTTGTGAACATGCGTGACCAGCGCTCCTTTATTTTTATTGAGCTGTGCAGACGCCGGAAGTCAGAGGTTAGTCATGGAGAACTTCAGGGGAATTTCGGTCCCCCGTTCTCCCTATCGCTGCCAGCGATCACACATGTATCCCCTATCCTGTGGATAGGGGATACATGTCTTTTGTAGGACACACTGTAGGTCGCACTTTTTTGGGAGGGGGTACGCTGTATGGCGTTCCCTACAGGGGGGGGGGGCTATATGGCGTTCCCTACAGGGGGGGGGCTGTGTAGCGTTCCCTTCAGGGGGGTCTGTATGGTGTACCCTACAGGGGGGGCTGTGTGGCGTTCTCTACAGGGGGGGGCTGTATGGCGTTCTCTACAGGTGGGAGCTGTATGGTGTTCTCTACAGGGGGGGCTGTATGGCGTTCCCTACAGGGTGGGGCTGTATGGCGTTCCCTACAGGGGGGGCTGTATGGCGTTCCCTACAGGGGGGCTGTGTGGCATTCCTACAGGGGGGGCTGTATGGCGTTCCCTACAGGGGGGGCTGTATGGCGTTCTCTACAGGTGGGGGCTGTATGGCGTTCTCTAGAGGGGGGGCTGTATGGCGTTCCCTACAGGGGGGTCTGTATGGCATTCCCTATAGGGGGTGCTGTATGGCGTTCTCTACAGGGGGGGCTGTATGGCGTTCCCTACAGGGGGGCTGTATGGCGTTCTCTACAGTGGGGGGCCTCATGGCGTTCCCTACAGGGGGGGGGCTGTATCGCGTTCCCTACAGGGGGGCTGTATGGCGTTCCCTACATGGGGGGGCCGTATGGCATTCCTTACAGGGGGGCTGTATGGCGTTCTCTACAGGGGGGCTATATGGCATTCTCTACAGGGGGGCTGTATGGCGTTATCTACAGAGGGGGCTGTATGGCGTTCTCTACAGGGGGGCTGTTAGCGCCATACAGCCCCCTCTGTAGATAACGCCATACAGCCCCCCTGTAGAGAACGCCATACAGCCCCCTCTATAGATAACGCCATACAGCCCCCCTGTAGAGAACGCCATACAGCCCCCTCTGTAGATAACGCCATACAGCCCCCCTGTAGATAACGCCATACAGCCCCCACTGTAGAGAACGCCATACAGCCCCCTCTGTAGATAACGCCATATAGCCCCCTCTGTAGATAACGCCATACAGCCCCCACTGTAGATAACGCCATACAGCCCCATCTGTAGATAACGCCATACAGCCCCCTCTATAGAGAGCGCCATACAGCCCCCTCTGTAGATAGCACCATACAGCCCCCTCTGTAGAGATCGCCATACAGCCCCCTTTGTAGATAACGCCATACAGCCCCCTTTGTAGATAACGCCATACAGCCCCCTCTGTAGATATCTACAAAGGGGGCTGTATGGCGTTATCTACAGAGGGGGCTGTATGGCATTCTCTACAGAGGGGGCTGTATGGCGCTATCTACAGAGGGGGCTGTATGGCTCTCTCTACAGAGGGGGCTGTATGGCGTTACAGCCCCATATACAGGGGGGGCTGTATGGCGTTATCTACAGAGGGGGCTGTATGGCGTTATCTACAGAGGGGGCTGTATGGCGTTATCTACAGGGGGGCTGTAAAAAAGGCACTATCTACAAGGGGGGGTTGTGTGACACCCAGGGGAGGGGGGGCCCCAGTCAAAAGTTTGCTATGGGGCCCAGTCTTTCCTAGTTACGCCCGTAGATAGATAGATAGATAGATAGATAGATAGATAGATAGATAGATAGATAGATAGATAGATAGATAGATAGATAGATAGATAGATAGATAGATAGATAGATTAGATAGATAGATAGATAGATAGATAGATAGATAGATAGATAGATAGATAGATAGATAGATAGATAGATAGATAGATAGATAGATATGAGAGAGAGATAGATAGATAGATAGATAGATAGATAGATAGATAGATAGATAGATAGATAGATAGATAGATAGATAGATAGATAGATAGATAGATAGATAGATAGATAGACAGATAGATAGACAGATAGATAGATAGATAGATAGATAGATAGATAGATAGATAGATAGATAGATAGATAGATAGATAGATAGATAGATAGATAGATAGATATGAGATAGATACCTATGAGATAGATAGATAGATAGATAGATAGATAGATAGATAGATAGATAGATAGATAGATAGATAGATAGATAGATAGATAGATAGATAGATAGATACCTATGAGATAGATAGATAGATAGATAGATAGATAGATAGATAGATAGATAGATAGATAGATAGATAGATAGATAGATAGATAGATAGATAGATAGATAGATAGAAAGATAGATAGATCTATAGATATGAGATAGATAGATAGATAGATAGATAGATAGATAGATAGATAGATAGATAGATAGATAGATAGATAGATAGATAGATAGATAGATAGATAGATAGATAGATAGATAGATATGAGATAGATACCTATGAGATAGATAGATAGATAGATAGATAGATAGATAGATAGATAGATAGATAGATAGATAGATAGATAGATAGATAGATAGATAGATAGATAGATAGATAGATAGATAGAAAGATAGATAGATCTATAGATATGAGATAGATAGATAGATAGATAGATAGATAGATAGATAGATAGATAGATAGATAGATAGATAGATAGATAGATAGATAGATAGATAGATAGATAGATAGATAGATAGAAAGATAGATAGATCTATGGATATGAGATAGATAGATAGATAGATAGATAGATAGATAGATAGATAGATAGATAGATAGATAGATAGAGATAGATAGATAGATAGATAGATAGATAGATAGATAGATAGATAGATAGATAGATAGATAGATAGATAGATAGATAGATAGATAGATAGATATGAGATAGATACCTATGAGATAGATAGATAGATAGATAGATAGATAGATAGATAGATAGATAGATAGATAGATAGATAGATAGATAGATAGATAGATAGATAGATAGATAGATAGATAGATAGATAGATAGATAGAAAGAAAGATAGATAGATCTATAGATATGAGATAGATAGATAGATAGATAGATAGATAGATAGATAGATAGATAGATAGATAGATAGATAGATAGATAGATAGATAGACAGATAGATAGATAGATAGATAGATAGATAGATAGATAGATAGATAGATAGATAGATAGATAGATAGATAGATAGATAGATAGATAGATAGATAGATAGATAGATATGAGATAGATACCTATGAGATAGATAGATAGATAGATAGATAGATAGATAGATAGATAGATAGATAGATAGATAGATAGATAGATAGATAGATAGATAGATAGATAGATAGATAGATAGATAGATAGATAGATATGAAATCGATAGATATGGGCAGCACGGTGGCTCAGTGGTTGGCTCAGTGGTTAGCACTGAGTGCCACACAGCCCACAGCCCCCTTGTAGGTAGTGCAAGGACTACGAAATGACCCTGATAGCTGGCGGGCAATAGACATTCAAAAAAGGACAACTGTGCAGGAGCCCACAAAATACCCAGCTTTCCCGGCTATCAAATGAATGTGTGGAAATAAACTAAGATATAACTTTAATTTAGTCGCACAGACCTATGTTCAGACTGTCAGTAAATTTCACGCAGCGTATGTCCTATATTTGGCCATGTTTCGCGCAGCACGCACACATTGAAGTCAATGGGTGCGTGCAAATCGCGTTCAGCACACGGAGACACTTCCGGGTGCCGCGTGTGATTCGCGCAACAGTAGTAAAATGAACGAATGCAAACAGAAAAGCACCTGGTGCTTTTCTGTTTGTAAACATAAAACCAGAGTGTCATAATGATGCCGGCTGCGCGAAAATCTCGCAGCCGCGCACCATATGCTGATGACACAAGGACCTTTTGCATGCGCAAAATGCAGCGTTTTTTGTCGCCCTTGCAAAACGGACACGTCCGTGTGAATAAGGCCTTAGGCTATGTTCACACGGCTATTTTCTGAAGTTTTTCGGGCCCTAAACGCCCGAAAAATCGGAAGCAGAACGCCTCCAAATATCTGGCCACTGATTTCAATGGGAAAACGGCGTTCTGTTCCGACGAAGCGTTTTTTGCGGCGTAAAAAAACGGCCACGAAAAAGAAGTGCAGGACGCTTCTTGGGACGTTTTTGGAGCCGTTTTCCATAGACTCGATTGAAAAAAGCTCTAAAAAAGGCCGTAAAATAACGCTGCGAAAATCGCGAGTGGCACAAAAAAATGTCTGAAAATCAGGAGCTGTTTTCTCTTGAAACCAGCTCCGTATTTTGAGACGTTTTTGACTCTGCGTGTGAACATACCCTTAGGGTATGTGCACACACAGAAACAGCTCCTGATTTCCAGAAGCATTTTAAGCCACTCGTGTTTTTTGCGGTGTTTTTTACAAGCGTTTTTGGAGCTGTCTTTCTATAGGGTCAATGAAAAACGTTTTTAGAAAAAGAGGCGTAAAAAAACACCTCGTCGGATCCGAACGCCGTATTTCCCATTGAAATCAATGGGCAGATGTTTGTAAGCGTTCTGCTTCTGTTTTTTCAGGCGTTTTTCGAGGCATAAACCCCCCGAAATACACCTGAAAACACTACGTGTGCACACACCCTTATTGTGCAAAATGCAACACAGAGGGACTGTGCCCGGATGTTTTAGGATCCTAGCATTGCACCAGCTCCACACTTCTGATCCGTAACTAGTAACATTACCAATAATATACCAGACAGAAAACACAAGAGGCAGGAGGAAAATAAGAATATATTTTTAAAGTTGTTTAAAATTCCATAAGTGATGATTCCATATGTGAATGCTAGAATACTATCCGGTGACATCTTCACGGTATCTCCAGCCCGGCACATCTTATGTCACGGTGCCTGTATACTGTTTGGTCTTTCTGATGTTCCTGATGATGAACATTTAGTGAAGTTGGTAATTCTCATCTTCTTATGAACTTCTGATGTTATTATATCTGGTGGAACTGTGGATGTTGTTCAGCTGTTCATTCCAATGTCTTGATGTTCCAGCAACAGAAAATTGCCCTAAGGAATCTGGATGGCCGAGCCGCTCCTTCTCTGCCGCTCCTCCTGAGACTTTTCGGAATCCACCATCTTCTGTGTGATGTAACTGAATCCACACTCGGCCAAGCTACCTTTATATGATGTCCTAAAGGTGCATTCATTCTCACATAGATATTTTCCCTTTCCTTGTCTTGTTCTGCCTCCACATCCTCCTCTTCTTCACTGATTTTATCCAGATCAAAGCAATTTTGGAATCTTCTTAATCCGAAGTTCTCTCGCTTGTCTGTATCTCCCATCTCCTCCTCTTCATTCTGTATGCCCTCTGCTTCCTCACCAATCTCTACCTCCTCCTCCTCAGGTATGGTCTCCAAACTGGGGCAAAATGAGACCTCTCGAAACTGAAAAGGCCGGAATGCTGGCTCTGCCTCCTCAACCATCTGCCTCCATATCTCATCTGGGTATTCTTCCTCCTTCATCCTGACTCAATCAAAGTGCTCACCAACGCTACAAATACTCAACCGACAACTACAACCATCAAGTGAGTATCTGCCAAGCAGCCCCTTATATAAGGTGAGTGATGTCATAATACCCGACCATTCCATGACATCGTGGCTGGCAACAGCAGTGATTTCAAGGGAAATGACAAGACTTTAAGCGAAATTAATTAATTACAGAGTATTTTAGCTTTAAATTATCCACCCCAGCCACTAAAACCTGAACTTAAAGGGAATGCATCATACATTATATTTTTATTTTACTAATTAAAACTAATTATTGAAAAATACTGTATTTCAAATCTTTTTTTTTCCTGATTGTTATTTTTTTTTATTAGTATAATTATTTTTAGGGTCTGCCATCTTGGCTGAGCTGCTGCTCTGAGCTGGTTAAATAACATTTTTAATAATGTACAAAAAACAAAAAACAAAATAATAAAAGTAAAAAAAAAACGTTTTCCCATTTTTCGACTAATATAATGTATGAAAACAAAAAAATTAAACGTAAATGGTATCACTGCGTCCGAAAAAGTTCAAACTATTTAATTATCATGTTATTTAACCCCTTCCCGACATTTGACGTATCCATACGCAAAAGTCGGGTAGGGGAAGTATGGAACGGGCTCACGGAGTGAACCCGCTCCATATGATGCAGGTGTCGGCTGTATGTTACAGCCGACACTTCAGAGTAACAAGCGGGATCAATAGCGACCGCAGCATTGAAATCGTTTGAAAGAGGGGGGCGGGGGCGTGGCCGGAAGTGGACCTAGGAAGACGTGTTTCTCAGAGCTCCGGTTTTTCTCCTCCCAATCCTCCGCAATCCGGCTCCCCTGAGCTAACAGAGGCCTCGAGCCGGTGATATAAGGAGCCCATACATCAAGAGCTACGCTCTATACTTTGTATGAGCTCATCGGAGCATTTTTGGAATTGCGGCCTAGCGCCGCATGTGAAGCCGTGGCCTCGATTTTTGGGCCGTCCCGTTCGCGGACCATTTTGTGGAGGTTGACTGTGCCGGATTACATACAAGAGTGTACAGCTGCTACCATCTTGAGCTCTGCTTCTGTTCCCTGTGTGGGGGCTTCCACTGGTGCTGTTTGCTGCATTGAGTGGATTCCAGCCAAGTCCCTGAATACATAAGTACTGCACTCTGGACAACTATAACAACTGGGAGAGAAGGTGAGCTTGTGCTCTTTATTATAAGTTCTCCCCTTGTGCCTTCAGCCATATTTGTGTCAACAACAGACCTCCATATTCCTGAGGCCTGCATGTACCTGAGTCCTGGGGCTCACTTGCTGGACTGACTCCTGCTAACATATAACCTGTCTGGCACATAACTATATATGCATACCTGGCACTAAGGGGAATTTTATAGTGCAGCAGACTGATTTGCTGAAAGCTCAACCTCATATATTGCGTTCATCCAGTTACTTAACTGTGCTCTGTTGGCCATTTTAAGTTGTTTGATTGGACTTACATACAAAGAGACAGTCTCACCAGGAAGCTATCAGGAATTAAAATAAATATATGTCCTTATAATTGACAAATTGTCATTGACTGTTCGATTCACATATGACTTTACAAAACCCATGATGTAACAAAAGTTGCTGCACTTATGACTCCTATATAATGCAAGATTAAGTGAACACTCAACATAACAAACCGAACAATACTCCAATTTATACTAGTGGTCCTAGTGACTAATATAACAAAACCAGAAAAAGAAGCAAGTCACGACCAAGTATTTGAAAAAATACAAACAGTCTTTATTAGAGTCAATTAGACACAGAGAAAACATATAACAGTTATACATAGTAAAATGCCATGGACCCTCGAACTGATACGGAATCCGAACATAAAAGCAGAGAGGCCCCCAAGGTGTAAAAATGGTCCAAAACTCCTATATACGGCTAAAGTGCATAAATACATATTATGGAGCAGGTGCTAGGCATGGTACACTTGCACAGATGGACACATATGTATAATGTAAAAAACATATAAAGTGCAGTACTAGGTACATATAACATGCAGAGCAATATACCTACACCTACGTAATAGAAGATGAATAGGAGATCAGGACCGGGAGAGGGGACCTCTGCTTGACCCGACGCGCATTTTGCTGGTGCTTCGTCAGGGAAAACACTCAACATGGTTAAGTACGGCGGTAGCACCCCCAGGGACAACAGCTCTAACTCTAAGTCACAAGTCACAAAGGGCGAAATTGATAAATTTATGAAGAAAAGCTCACCAGCAACAGGAGAGATGAGCAAATCTAACCCAGCTAAGTCCTCCCTATTGAGGGTGAGAGAGGACTCCGAGGGTGAACATAGTGATACTATTGAGGACAGTGCTATTCTATCTATTCTAGTTCCTTATTGCAACAAGCCCTCCACAAGGCCTTGGACCCTATAGCACGGGACCTCCAAGATATCAAGCAAGACATTAAACATATCGGAAATAGAGTGGAGGCACTTGAATCATCACAAGCCTCTATGTGTGACCATGCAACAGTGACTGGAGAGAATTTCAAGACTTGTCAGAAACACTTAAACTCGCTTTTTGATTACGTGGAGGACCAGGATAATAGGGGACGTCGTAACAATACACAACTGCGGGGCATTTCAGAAGAGATACCGCCAGAATCCCTCCCATGTACTGCTAAACAGATTGCCCTGGAATTGCTTGGAGAGTCGTATTCTGACCCGATTATTGTAGAAAGAGCACACAGATCACTAAAAGCCCGTCCCAAACCTAACGAACCACCAAGGGATGTTATCTGCCGTATTCTACTTTATAAAACCAAAGATGATATTTTACGTAAAGCAAGAGATAAAGGCTCTATTTGTTGGGAGAATCAGACTATCACTATCTTCCAAGATCTTGCACCTATCACCCTAAATAAACGTTGCATACTGAAACTCGTCGGGGGTCTCCCCCTTCTTCTGTAATTTTGGTTTTAATCCACGGTTTTCCTCCGTTTCACCTCGTGGTTCCAACAATCCCGAGGTATATGTAGTTAATCGGGAACTGTGCTCAGTCTGGGCCCAGGTTCAGAAGAACCTAGAGGCGTCCTAGAGCATACAAAAGACACAGGCAGATAGAAGACGTTCTGCTAACCCTTCGTTTGTGGTCGGGGATCTGGTGTGGCTGTCTTCAAAAAATTTGCGGCTTAAAGTTCCTTCCAAAAAATGTGCTCCCCGGTATATAGGGCCGTACAAGGTCATTGAGGTTCTTAACCCTGTCTCCTTCCTGCTGGAGTTACCCCCGTCTTTTCAAATACACAACGTGTTTCATGCCTCCCTCCTGAAACGCTGCTCCCCGTCCTTGGCTACCTCGAGGAAACCTCCGGTCCCTGTTCTCACCCCTGAAGGGGTAGAATTCGAGGTGGCCAAGATTGTGGACAGCAGTATGGTCCCAGGCTCCCTCCAGTACCTGGTCCATTGGAGAGGATACGGGCCTGAGGAGAGGACTTGGGTACCCGCCAGGGATGTTCACGCTGGGGTATTGCTCAGGAGGTTCCATCTGGGTGGAAGGGTAGATTAGGGCTCACCTGTCTGTCTCCCTACCACGCTGACCACGAACTCCTTCCATCCAGTCTACGTCTTTCTCTCAAGAGATGTCTGCACATATGGCCGTCCTGCTCAGCAGTAACCACCAGGGTGCGCTCACGAGCTCAGTCCAGACTTGAGAAGCCAGAGCGCAAGCATGTTGGTGATTGAGCTAATTGGTCCAGAGCACCCTGGGCTATAAGAAGGTCCCAGCCCCATCCTCCCACGCCTGAGCTTTGTTGTTGTATTCCTAGTCTGTCTTGCAAATGGTACCCTAGTGTTTCCTGCTCCCAGTGTTTCCTGTTCCTGTATCCTGTAAGCTGTATCCTGATCTAGTGCCGTGCTTAGCTGTAGCCGTGCTGTGCTGTATACCACGCCTGTCCTGCTTGTTCACACCTGACGCCTACCTGCTGCCTAGTTCCTGCCAAGCCTGCCTTGCTACTGTCCGAGCTGCCACAGGTACCCTATATAAACTATAGACTCTGACCTGCACCCTGTTGGCCAGCTGCCATACCGCCATGGCGATACGGCCCAGTGGGTCCACGAACCCTACGTGACAAATACACAATAGAACCAAGCTCGGTACATATATACAGCACCAGAAGCAAGCTCAGTACATAAATACAGCGTCAGAACAAAGTTCAGGTCATATATACAGCACCAGAACAAAGCTAAATACACAAATATACAGCAACAGAACCAATTCAGTACATATATACAGCACCAGAACAAAGCTCAGTATATATATATAGCACCAGAACAAAGCACAGTACATAAATACAACACCAGAACAAAGTTCAATACACAAATATACAGCAACAGAACCAAGCTCAGTACATATATGCAGCACCAGAACAAAGCTCAGTACATATATACAGCACCGGAACGAAGCTCAGTACATATATACAGCACCAGAACAAAGTTCAAAACATATATACAGCACCAGAACCAAACTCAGTACATATATACAGCACCAGGGGGGGGGGGCGTGACATGCATACAGTGAGGAAGGATGTGTTCCTGCAGAGCTCTGCTGAGCAATTCCTTATCTGCCAACATCTGCCCTTCTGGAGGGGCGAGGGACGAATCATACCCCATTACTGGATCCCCGCTGCTCTGGGGGTCGTTTTGGTACCAGTCTCGGCCGGTTCTGAGAACTTTTGCAATTTGGGCCTTGTGCCCTCATTGGATCCCCGGCCTCGATTTTGAATGGAAGTGCGCGGGCCGCACTCCCGCTGCCCCGGAGGTCCCAGAGTGACACCGGAAGGTGCACTACACACACTGCAAGCTGCAAAAGTGGCTGGACATCATCCTGGAGACTGTGAGTACTGCCAGAGTGGCATAAAATAGTCCTGAAGCAAGGGATAAAGTGCGGCTGCAATTTTGCGAGGCTCCAGGAGTCACAGCTTGTGGCCTACTGCTCACCCACATCACCTCCAGGGCCGTGCATTGCCCTGGGTACATAGACTGTGCAGTACATATGCCTATAGGGAAGCATCTGTGTGGTGCATCTGCCATCAGCCTGACTCTGCAAGGGGGCACACAGCAGCTCAACGGCGCTAAGTTCTATCCAGCATGGCGGCTGGTCCTCCTCTAACGTATATGTAATGACCATGCGGTGATTGCACTCCGCCATTTGTGGGGAAAACTGCGGCACTATCCATTTAAACTATTTTAAGGCTATACGGCTTGTTTGCATGATATGAGATATGGGACGTACGAGTAAGGTTAAGGAGCCTAAAAAGCCTTAGCATAGCCTGCGCTCTAAAGCTACCATGGCGTGCTCCTCACCAGCTGAAAGCGGCAGCAGCAGAGGTACTCATAGTCCCATTCAGACATCAACAACATCCTTGATGGAAGAAACAATGGCACGTATGTTATCTACACTACGTAAATCTTTTCAGGAAGACTTTCAAGTTATGCCTCACACACTACAAGCTGATATACAAAGCATCAGTGATCGTACCCGATCACTTGGAATCTAGGATGGTTGAGCTCACTGGGTCGCACAACGATCTTATTGATAAAGTAAGCAGTATGGAGGATGAGCTGGAGAGACAGGCCTCTAAACTAGCGGATACAGAAGATCGCTGAAAAGTATCTGCCAGACACACCTTCTGTGTCAACGCCCATAGGTAATCAGTCTGCACCTGCTTCTATGTCTGTGAGACTGACTCCATCTTCCACCACCCAGGATGGCAGGCTTAGGAGTGGGAGAGCCTATCACAGCCTGGCCAGACGGAGCTAGCTCCCGCCCTCTGTCTATTTATACCTGCCTTTCCTGTTCCTCCTTTGCTTGTGATTCTTCTCTGCTGGTTTCCTGGCCCTGCTGCAGCTTCTTGAACTACTGACCTTCTGCTTGTTATTGACTTTGGCTTTACTGACCACTCTTCTGCTCTGCGTTTTTGTACCTCGCTCATCTCCTGGTTTGACTCGGCTCGTTCACCTCACTTGTTGCTCACGGTGTTCCCGTGGGCAATTTCCCTGGCTTCTTTGTACCCTTGTCTGTTTGTCTGTCGTGCACCTATTGAGTGTAGGGACCATCGCCCAGTTGTACCCCGTCGCCTAGGGCGGGTCGTTGCAAGTAGGCAGGGACTGAGTGGCGGGGAGATTAGGGCTCACCTGTCTGTCTCCCTACCCCGTCATTACAATCGCCCTCGCAGAAACAATGTGAGGCTAAGGGGTAGCCTGGAATCCATTTTTAATGACCAGATATTTCTGAAATGGAGAAGGTGCTTGACCGCATTCACAGACTGCCGAAAAGTAAGTCTGTGGCTCCCTCACTACCCAGGGATGTTATCACTAGATTTCATTTCTTTCATATAAAGGAGGCCTTCATTAAACGTTTCAAACAACCTTCTCTCCTGCCGGATGCCTGCAGAGATATCACAGTCTTCACTGATTTATCAGCTGCCACTCTTGCTAAAAGGAGGGAATTTGCAGCATCTACAAGACTCTTTTGGGACCGTGGCATACAATATCGATGGGGCTTCCCGGTTAAGCTCCTGGTCCACAAGGATGAGTCTCTCCATGTTCTTTAATCTCCGGCACAGGCGGCGAAAGCCATCAAGGATTGGAACTTAATACCTCCCACTTCTCCTCACACATCTGCTCAAGGAACTTCTCCTCGTGGTCCCGCAAGGATTGAGGAGGAAATGCGGGAAGTACCGGCCGTGTGATTAATGTTGGTCCATTTTCTTATGCGTGTGTAGAATGCATATTTTCCTCTCAGGTGATACCCACGGTCAGGCTGTGGAAGCTGTTGTACAAGATGGACTGGCAAGGACAGTTTGGAGTAGCTATTGATCTTTCTTCAGTGCCTGCTTTATCTTGATATTTTTGCCTCCTGTTCATCCTCCCACCAGTGGGGCGCTTGACAGGATATGTTCTTAGAACTGTTATGACAAGCCTTTTATAAGTTGATAATGTGAATACAAGTCCCTATAGTGGCGGAGTGTCCTCTCTGCCTGTGCACTTTTAGTGCTTCTTTAAATATCCCACCCCCCCATCACACTTTGCTTGTTAGGGTCATAGGTGTATGTGTATGGCTATATACGTATACCCCAGAATTATGCCCTCATTCCTTTGGCTAACACATCTAATGTGTGGACATGTTGCACACTGTTTTTATATGCTGTTTGTCTGTTGTGGTGGTGATGTCTTTTGTAATATGACTGGTACTAATACTTACATCTTTTTCTTTATGGATCAGGTACGCCTTGCTTTTACTTGTTTAAGATGGTGTTTAAAATTCTCTCCCTGAATGCTCATAGGCTTAATAGCCCATATAAAAGATCTAGTTTGTGGAAGGAAGCCTTACAATCACGGAGTGACATTATCTGTGTCCAAGAAACTCACTTCAAACATTCTGCCCCGCCTAAATGTTCACATGCCCGTTTTCCCTCATATTTTCACTGCAAATAATGAGAGTAAGAAAGCTCGGGTGCTCTTAGCAATTAAGGATACACTGGCCTTTTCCTATAGGGATTCATGGGCAGAGGCACAAGGGAGATACTTGATTATCACCTGTGATATCAATAACAAAACATACACCTTAGTTGGGGTATATGCCCCCAATCAAAGACAAATCTCTTTTCTTAATAAGCTTCTTAAGTTAGTAAATAAGGTCAAACAGGGATCCCTTATAATGTGTGGAGATTTTAATATTACATCTTATCCTGACATGGACTCTACGGATGTGGTTGGTAGGGGCAAACCCTCCATAGCACCGTTACTGAAAGAAGTACACTTGCATGATATATGGAGATACTTACACCCTGGGGAAAGAGATTACACTTACTTCTCCCATACCCATAATTCTTACACGAGAATAGATATGTTTATTATAGATAGTGAATTGGTGCAAGCAGTGGAATCAACTTCTATTGGACATATTACATGGTCTGATCACGCACCAATTTTACTCACTGTTTTAGAAAAATATAATTTCCAAAACCATAGACCATGGCGTATGAATACATATCTTCTGAATATGCCCAAACACAAGGAAACCTTAGCAGCAGCTATTCAAAGTTACTTTGAAATTAACTCATCCCCTGAAATTCCTGCATCCACACTTTGGTGCTGCCACAAAGCAGTTATACGTGGAGAATTTATTAAATTAGCAGCTTTCGAAAAGAAGCAGAGAGAGTCGTGTAAACACTCCATACTGACTCAGTTATATCACCTGGAGCGCTTGAATAAGTTGAAGCCTAATGCCCAAATTGTGGGCCAGATTAGAGAACTTCATAAACAACTCCACTTATTGATGTTGTACAAATGCGAAATGGCTTTGAAACGGATGTAGGCACATTTCTATGTAGCTGGAGATAAAGCTGGGTACACTTATTAGGAGAGTTAAAAAATATCAGGCCAGGAGTACAATAGGTTTCATTGATCACCCTACAAAAGGCAAAGTTCATAATCCGGTGTATATTGCTGATGCATTCGTTGCATACTATGAGAAGTTATACTATTTAAACACAGATGAGACGGTTCCCCAGCCTACAGACAAGCTGATTGAGGAGTTCCTTCGCGGACTAGATCTCCCAAAGCTAGATGACTTACAAACAGAATCTTTAAATGCTCCGGTATCAGTAGAAGACATAGGGAAAGCTATTAAAACCTCGAAAGCCCCGGGTCCTGATGGGATTCCGGGAGAGTACTATAAAACTTTTCCTGACCTTTTATCAGACGCTTTGGCCCAAGTGTTTAATGCCTCAGTACAAGTGGGTTCCTTCCCTAAGGAAATGCTGGCAGCTACAATTATTGCCTTGCCAAAACCTGGGAAGCCGCCAACATCACCACGTAATTTTAGACCAATATCTCTGTTGAATACGGATTTGAAATTGTTTGCAAAAATCTTGGCCCTTAGGTTGGACCCTCTCCTTCCCTCACTAATAAATGTAGACCAAGTTGGGTTTGTCAAGCACAGACAAGCTACTGACGATACTAGGAGAATGATAGACTTAATTCATATTGCTCAGTCTTCTTCTGTACCCACTGTGTGCCTCTCCTTGGATGCCGAAAAGGCTTTTGACAGGGTTCACTGGGGCTTCCTGTCACAGGTTCTTACTAAATTTGGGTTTGTGGGGTGGATCCATAGAGCTATAATGTCAATGTATACCTTACTTTCAGCCCAGATTTTCATATCAGGGATAATCTCCAAATCCTTTTGCTTGTCAAATGGTACAAGACATGGATGCCCCCTTTCACCGCTAATCTTCATTTTGATAATGGAGCCATTTGCTTCGTCTATAAGATCTCACCAGAATGTCATAGGTATTTCCGTCGGTAATGTGCAGCATAAAATTGGACTGTATGCTGATGATGTGATCTTGACTGTAACCTCCCCAGTTCAATCTCTTCCTCATGTCTTGGCGAGTATAGTCGCCTTATTATAAAATTAATGACTCCAAATCTGCAATGTTACCAATTCACGTTTCTAAGTCTCTTAAAAAACATTTTTCTAAACTATTTCCATTCAGCTGGGCGGAAGGCCATATATCTTACCTAGGCATTAAGCTTATGGCTAAATCGGCGGATACGGTTGCCTTTAACTTTAAAGATCTCTGTTCCTCCATTAAGGCTCAAATTCAGCAGGTCTCTGATGTTATTATATCATGTGTGGGTAGGATAAACCTAGTAAAGATGTGGCTCATGCCGAAGATTCTTTACTATTTGAGAACTATCCCTCTACAAATACCATTGAGGGTTATTACTGATTTACAATCCACACTTCTTAAATTTGTATGGGCGAATAAAAGAGCTCGTATCTCTAAAGCTTTAATGACCACCCATGTGTCTAGAGGTGGCTTAGGTGTACCAAATATCTATCTGTATTACATGGCCGCTGCCCTGGCGGCGGTTAGGTATTGTTGGGACCCGAAGGTTAAAACTCAGTGGACACAAATAGAGAGTGTCCATACATTTCGATCAGATATTAAAGCTATCTTACTGGGTGTTTTGGTAGGTTCGCAAACTGACCTCAGCTCTTTACCTACGACTAGGCATATGATTCAGATGTGGAGCAAAGCGGTTAAGGTATATAAAGTGTATCATTGTTCCCTAATGAAATGCCCATTCATATATCTTTCCCACTGGATACCTAATTTAGACCTCTCGGTGTGGTGCCAAGCAGGCATACAGCAGATATGTGACCTGTTTGATGGATTGCAATTAAGCTTATTTGCGGACTTACAGGCTAAATTCCATATCTCGAATACTCACTTGTTTATGTTCCTGCAAGTTAGGCACTTTCTTCAGAGGGGTTCAGCAGCTCTCCAGGCCTCTGGACCGTCTTCGGTGTTTCAAAGATTCTTGGATTCGGATATTACATCGCTGAAAGGTTTGGCCTCAGCTTACTTGTCCTTAAACACCCACAGCTCATTTCTCAAATTGAAATACATGTCTCAGTGGGAGACGGATATGAGTCGGGAGTTCTCGGAGGAGGACTGGAGGGCTGCTTTACATCATTCACATAGGATTCACATAGGATATGCAAATGTGTCAATCATATAGAAGCAAGGGGCACATTATTTTATCTATGGTGGACATGTAAATCAGTCTACCCATTCTGGAAGCATATCTTCCGCTACATATCAGAATTAATGGGAGCAGAACTTTTACCTTCCCCTGCATTGGCTTTATTGGATATGCAGATGGATGAGATCCCTTTAGAATATAGGTGGCCAATAAGCCATATTCTTATCGCTTCCAGATTCCATATAGCCAAGAGATGGAAAACAGCTGAGGCTCTGAATCTCTCGGAGGTGCTAAACAGGGTTTATCATCACTTCTATTACGAATTGCACTTTGCTACATCTAAGGGTATGTGCACACGATAACCCGCTTTTACGTCTGAAAAGACAGACTGTTTTCAGGAGAAAACAGCTGCGTCGTTTCAGACGTAAAAGCTCCTCCTCGTATTATGCGAGGCGTCTTTGACGCCCGTAATCTTGAGCTACTCTTCATTGACTTCAATGAAGAACGGCTCAAATTACGTTGCAAAGAAGTGCCCTGCATATAATGTATATAAGTGTCCTGCACTTCTTTGCCGAGGGATTCAATTTACGCGTCGTCGTTTGACAGCTGTTAAACGACGACGCGTAAATGACAGGTCGTCGGCACAGTACGTCGGCAAAACCATTCAAATGAATGGGCAGATGTTTGCCGACGTATTGTAGCCGTATTTTCAGACGTAAAACAAGGCATAATACTCCTCGTTTACGTCTGAAAATAGGTCGTGTGAACCCAGCCTAAAGGTTATAGGCAGAAGTGTTTGTCTCAATGGGCCCCTTGGACGGAGTTACCCCATGTTCAACTTCTGCTCGGTAATAACTCTGTCACTCTGTGAATGTACCTGTGTTAACTTATACATGGTGTTCGTATCCTGTATCATCCTGTTCCTTTTTGACATCTCATATGTATAATTGCTTGTATTTATCACCGCCACTCTTTGTATGTCTGTTTTTATGTTTGTATGTCTGTTAATACGTCAGTATGTCAACGTCCGAGGCACATTTCTGATATCTAAAGGTGCAAGCTTTTTCTGTGTTCTGTATACAACACTGTGAGACTGTATCATTGGGATGTTGTATATTTTTGTATTGTACTTTGGAAAAATAAAAACCAATTGAATTTCATATGTGGGCAGCGATGTCAGGGGCTTCCCCAGAGTCCCGGAGCAGAGCCGATACTAGCGCTCTGCCTGAGACTCCAGCTCTGGGGAAGCACCAGACATCGCTGTCAATAAGTGGACAGCGATGTCAGGGAATTCCACAGAGTCCTATAATTCTTCATTCTATTAATATCACCAAGAATAAACAATAATGGATCCATTATGATTTATACCTTGACATTTCAAATAAATTTGATAATATTTTTTCAATATATGAAAAGCTTAAGAAAATCGCAGAGAAGATAGATCAGGAAGCTTGGGCCTTTAATCATTTAAGCTAGAAGGCAACTCTCTGACTCTTTGGCATAGGGAAAGCTGGTATGACCATCATGACTCAGGAACCTCAATAATCTCTTTGATTTTCAGCGCAGACGGGACAGTAGACAAATAATGGAATAGGTTTCTTTTAGATTTGCCTTAGAGCTAAACCCAGGGGTTGATTCAGAGAATATTAAATCTTTACTTAAAAATGCCCCATAGAGTATATGAACTTTCAGAAGGGAATCCCCAGGTTGCATCCCCGGAGTAGACTTCAAAGCATCATCTAACTTTTATCTTATAGGGATTTCTGACTCATGGTGCCATAATTGATAGGCAGAAGAGTAGTAGTACAAGGTCAGGGCTGGCAGAGTTCATGCTAATACTGGTAAACACACACAGGTCAGGGCAGGCAGCGATCAATAAATGTAGTCATAAAACAGTACAAGTCAATCCAAAATAGCAACAAAATACCTTCATAATAACCACAGGAACGGTTCCATACAGTTGGCACTATAGAATCTACTGATTGTAACCACATATAAATTGTACTGTGAGAACTCCCAATAAAATCCACATCGTAAATGATGACATTCTAGAATAATTCCCACTATGATTTATGCAAAGTGACTGTATATTTCTTGGTGTGTCGCAAAATGATAATCAAGTTTCTGAGCTTTTAGGAGTGGCACAACACCAGGTTGGGAAGCATAGATAAAGGAATAGAAGCAGAATATCTCATATTTTTCCAGTAGGTTAACAAACAATAGGAAACCGATATCATGCTAATATGATGTCGGAGGTTGGTTAGTTAAAATTGAGGGCACCAAAATATGGTATCTTCAAAATGCCACCACTATAAGTAGAAGATGTCACAACCAGCAGAGATCCATAATAAGAGGAGCTTCCCTTTAATTGTCTTCTCAAAAATAGTACCTAGTGTTTGTTAACCATAACCCCTTAATGACTGCCCACCGTCTTTTGACGGAAACCGGTGCAGGTGCTTAATCTACAGCGACGTCTTTTGGCGCTGCTGTAGAAGAGGCTGATGAGCGCTCCTGTGAGCACTCATCCTCTAAGCAGGAACTGTAACTTAAAGCTCTTGAACTGAGAGCAGCCTCCTGAATATAGCTTGGATTGGAAAACATTCCGACCACAGCTGTGTAACCCTTTGATCGCCGCGGTCCGTTCCGAGGCATGATCAAAGGGGACTCTCCTCTGCGATCGAAGACTACGAAAAACCGTATGCAGTCAGCCGTGGGGACCTACAGAGGACCCCAGGGCGGTCTGTTCTGTTTGCCTGCTGTTGTTGCACATTATGTGTTGCCCTAACAGCAGCCAGTGTCATAGTGACACAGAAGATCATGTATTAACATATAAGAGTATGCTAATACATTACAAGTAAAAAATAAATTTTTTAATAAAGCTATCCCTTAACCCCTTCCCGCACCTTCTGTTAATGCACGTCAAGGTGTGCAGTAACTTTGCGCACCTTGACGTGCAGTTACGTCTGTATTTTGACAGTTAACCGCTGCGCGACGCTACACAGCAGTGCCGGTTAACAGTGCAGGGTGTCTGCCCTGCATTCTCAAGGGGTCACTTTTGGGGGATTTCCACTGTTTTGGTCCCTCAGGGGCTTTGTAAATGCGACATGGCACCCAAAAACCATTTCAGCTAAATTTGAGCTCCAAAAGCCAAATAGCGCTCCTTCTCTTCTAAGCCCTGCTGTGGGTCCAAACAACAGTTTATTACAACATATGGGGTAATTCCGTAATCGGAAGAAATTGCATTACAAATACTGGGCTGTTTTTTCTCCTTTATTCCTTGTAAAAATTAAAAGTGTCTACGTTTCACAGACTAATTCAATACATTTAGCAAAAAAACTGTGGGGTCAAATTGCTAACTATACCCCTACATAAATTCCTTGAGTGGTGTAGTTTCCAAAATGGGGTCACTTTTCTGTTTTTGTTTTTTTTACTGTTTTGGCACCACAAGACCTCTACAAACCTGACATGGTGCCTAAAATATATTAAATAAAAATAAGGCCCCAAACTCCACTAGGTGTTTCTTTGATTCTGAGGGCTGTGCTTCAGTCCAGTAGCGCACTAGGGCCACATGTGGAAAATTTCTAAAAACTGCAGAATCTGGACAATAAATATTGAGTTGCGTTTCTCTGATAAAACCTTCTGTGTTACAGAAAAGACTGTATTAGAAATAAATTTTGGCAAAAAAAAAAGGAAATTTGTACATTTCACTTCTACATTGCTTTATTTCCTGAGAAATGCCTATGGGGTTAAAACACTTTCTGAATGATGTTTTGAATACTTTGAGGGGTGCAGTTTTCAAAATGGGGTGATTTATGGGGACTTTCTAATATATAAGGCCCTCCAAGCCACTTCAGAACTGAACTGGTCCATGAAAAAATTGCCTTTTGAAATTTTCTTGAAAATGTGAGAAATTGCAGCTAAATTTATAAGCCTTGTAACGTCCTAGAAAAATAAAAGGACGTAAAAAAATGATGCAAACATAAAGTAGACATATGGGAAATGTGAAATAGTAACTAGTTGGTATGTTATTACTGTCTGTCTTACAAGTAGATACATTTAAATTGAGAAAATGGTAATTTTTGCACATTTTCTCAAAATTTTGGTGTTTTACAATATGTCACGAGAAAACAATCTCAGAATCACTTGGATAGGTAAAATAATTCCCAAGTTATTTATACATAAGGAAACACATGTCAGATTTGAAAAAATCTGGGGCGTGGCTAGCGGGCAAGATGGTCGGATGCGCCTGAGCTGCTCTCCAGGGGACCGCTGCTTATCCTGCCATAATCTTGTGCTGACAGCATGCTTTGGTGGTACTGAGTGACCGGAACAGGACCACTATACCCCTGACTATCCCCGGGCCGACTTTGAAGCGTCTACCCGCTTCCAGCACCGAGCACTCACCGAGTGAAGTACGGACCGCATGCAGCTGCGGCCTAGCTGTCCCCACTGAGCACTACCTCCAACAGGGAAATCCTGCACCGCACTGCTCACATCCTGTCTGCTCTGCCTGAGGCCTTGATCCGACACATCACAGCAGGAGCTGTTGTTACAACAGGTACCTGACACTCACCCTTCAGGGACTGGGCTATTATTGAGTGCATGGCTATTATTGAGCGCAGAGGGGTGAAAGAGGAGGCCGAGATCCTGAGAAATGCTATGGTATTGACCAGCACTAACCTACTTTAACCCAGTGATCCTCAGTAATAGCAGCAGGAGGAATAACCAGGAAAGTCAATTAAGTCCTGTATTCGATAGGCCTGAATAGCCTGTCTCATCCTCAGCTGCGCAGATCCTCTGCACTTTGGAGCTTCATTCGTTACCCTGCTACTCTACAAGATCACCTTGATAATTTATCGCTAGCTGCTTACTTCTTAAATAAACAACATGCACAGATCTAAACTTCAACCCGCTATGGATAAGTTGAAAGAATATGCTCATACAGACAACGACGACACTACCTCCACTCCTCGTGCAACACGTTCCACGCAGGGAAAAACGCGAGATGGCGACTCCCAATCACGGGATAACACTGAACCTGAGATGGATCCCGAACCTACTTTACGCCAAGTATCTGCTCAATTGCTGGCGGCCATAAACACCTGTAAAACCTTGCTGACAGGTAAAATTGATGAAATAAAGAGCGACGTCACCTTATTACGACAAGATGTGCAAAACCTGCGGGGTCGCATTGGAGAAATAGAAGACAGAGTCTCCCGGACGGAGGATAAGATTCGTCCAATGATAGCTACACTCTCCTCCACCACTCGTAAATTGGAAGCCGAGCACTCCAAAATGGACGATCTAGAAAATAGAATGCGTCGCAATAACCTGCGCATTATTGGTCTTCCTGAGAAAACAGAGGGGCAAACCCCGGAATCCTTCGTTGAAACATGGCTTAAAACCACCTTAGGAGACACGTCCTTCTCCTCATGCTTTATTGTTGAAAGAGCACACAGAGTCCCAGCCAAACCTCCTCCTCCAGGTGCAAGTCCTCGACCATTTTTGGCTAGACTGCTGAATTATAGGGACCGGGATACGGTTCTCCGCCTTGCTCGTCTGAAGGGACCGTTAAAGCACAACAACTCAACCGTCTCTATATTTCCTGATTTTTCCGCTGAGTTGCAGAAGCAGCGTGCCACTTTTATCGAAGCGAAGAGGAAATTTCGTGATCGTGGCATTCCTTACTCGATGTCTTATCCAGCTCGTCTCCGAATTGTGGCCGATGGGAAGGTGATCTTCCTGCATACTCCAGGAGAAGCAACTGAATGGCTCTAGATGCATCCGCATCAACCTTGATTAGGACGCTGGGTGACGTACTGCATATATGAGGGTATTGCGGGATGTATTACCATTCATTTTGCAATTTAATCTCCTCCTTACCAGGGGAGTAAAAACACAGGGGAAATATTTCTATATAGACGGCCGAGAGTCATCTATCTCACAATATAGTGACACAAAATGCCCATCTATATAACACACATCCTGAGCTATAGACCACTTAGGCCGACACTCATTACTTTTATATTAAGGTCTTACGGTTACTCACACCGAATATGCTCTGTCACATGTCTGACAATATCATGGTCAGACATTCCCCATTTATTTTAAAGTTCAACCCTGATGCAACACCTTCTTAGGGTTCTTATGTTTTTGTTCCTCAGTAATACCCTGATATGGTATTATGTTCTAATGTTATTAGCCTATGTCGCAAGTCAACTCAATGTCTCTTATGGTCATTTTAATGTTCTGTATATATGCACTTACTGTCTCTATTGGTTTTCATGGCTCAAACCTTAAAATGTGTATCATGGAATTTACGTGGTCTGGGAACCCCCCATAAACGTGCATCAGTGTTCTCCCACTTGAGGCGATCCAGCCCCCATGTCATCGGTTTACAGGAGACCCACCTCACCTCCAAAAAATCTGATTATTTAAAGAAACCCTGGATTCAATGGTCCTGCCATTCATATCATACCTCTTACTCCAGGGGGGTATCAATTCTTATACATAGATCTATACGATGGAACCCCATTCAGACCCGTAGAGACCCTGAGGGAAGATTTGTTTTTGTATATGAGGAAATTGACACCAAACCTTATGTGCTTATATGTCTTTACAACCCACCGCAAGCGAATTTGTACGTAATCCAAGCGGCTATTACTTTTGCACATCAATTCCCGACCTCCTTTATCCTATGTATGGGGGATTTCAACCAGGTTATGCACTTATCTCTAGATAGATTTGGAGCTTCCTCATCCCCACCCACCCCTAATCCTACTCCTTTATGTCGGTTGATGGACAGTGTGGGCTGGATCGACCTCTGGAGGACTCACCATCAGGGAGAGGTGGAGTACACTTGTCATTCGACAGGACGACACACATTATCTAGGATAGATTATTGTTTTGGTTCCCCTAATGTATCTATTTACGTCTCTCAGATTGTACATGATATTAGGGGTATATCTGACCATAGCCCAATATTACTCCATTTGACATTTCCAGACAGATGTATACTGACCAACTGGAAGTTTCACCCCTTCTGGTTAAAACTAATTGATTCGTCGGATCGCATACCAGATCAGATTGATCAATTTTTACAAATCAATGATTCGTCACTAACTCATACATCACGCTGGGACTCATTCAAGGCGTACTTTAGAGGTTGTTTGAGATCGTCCATATCATATATTAAGAAAACCTCAGCTCGGGTGGAGAGGGAGTTGGAGGAACAGGTCTTGGCAGCTGAAACTCAATATGTCGCAGACCCCACTGATACTCACAAAATGGCCTGGTTAAGTCTGACTCAATTATATAAAAGACAGCTTCATCTTAAATCTAAGCGCAAACTATTCTTTACCAAACAATATTATTTCGAAATGGGGAACCAATCTAGTCAATTACTGGCCCATCTTGTTAGACAAGCTAATGGGACTAACTCAGTGTTAGGAATTCGAGACTCCGGCGGATCAATTATTACGGAAGTGGAACGCATTACATCTCGATTTAAAGAATTCTATACTGAGTTGTATAGTTCCTCCACCTCTCATTCTAAGGCTGATAGTTTAGAATACCTAAATGATCTCACATTTCCAACTCTGTCACCTGAACAGCAATCTATGTTAGATACCCCCTTTACACTCGAAGAAATACAAGAAGCCATCAGTGATATGGCTATCAACAAATCCCCTGGCCCGGATGTCCTTCCAATTGAGATATACAATAGATACATGGATAAAATAGCCCCATTTTTACTAGAAACCCTTAGCCAGGCGTCTCAACTACATGCTCTCCCTTCTACGTTCTATGACACTACTATTATAGTTCTTTTAAAACCAGGTAAAGACCCTCTGGATTGTGGTTCATATCGACCTATATCGTTAGTCAATGTAGACTATAAAATACTGACAAAATTATTAGCTAAAAGACTGAATGGTGTTATCCTTACCATCATACATGCAGATCAGACTGGATTTATGCCAGGGAAATCTACTAGCATTAATATTAGGAAGGTACAGGCTATTACACAATTGGGTAGGGCACATGATATGCAGTGGGCAATTGCCTCTTTGGATACCATGAAGGCTTTTGACTCGGTGGAATGGCCGTTTCTATGGGCCTGTCTGGAATGCTTTGGCTTCGGTCCTCAATTTCGTCAATGGGTTGAGTTAATATATAAATCCCCTAAGGCTAATGTGGTGGTCAATAACGTTCCTTCTCTTCCCTTCTCCCTTTTTAGAGGTACCCGACTGGGATGTCCCCTATCACCAGCTCTGTTTGGCGATTAGGCTTCGAGCCTCCCCGGATCTTACTGGTATAAGCTGGAAGGGTAGAACTTCTGTGGTAGGCCTATACGCAGACGATATGGTCCTTTTTCTAGATAACCCAAACTACTCATTCCATGTGGCAGCAAAGCTACTTGACAAATTTTCACAATATTCAGGACTGAAGGTTAACTGGCAGAAGTCGGCCATTTTATATACAGCTAGACACCCGACTCCAGACCCGTCTATGTCACAATATGGCCTTGAAACCGTCTCTAGATTTAAATATTTAGGCATAACTATAGTACAGGATAATAACCAGACCCGAGATACGTCATTAACCCCATTGTTAAATAAGGTTGGTGAAAAATTAAAAAAATGGTCTAAACTACCGTTATCTGTGGCAGGTCGTATTAACTTAGTCAAGATGGTGATTCAGCCTCAATGTAACCATACATTGCAATATATGCCTGTTGTAGTCCCCATATCGTTCTTTAAATCCCTTAATACCTTAATCATACAATTCATATGGGGCTCCTCCAGGTCTAAACTCAATTTGGCCACATTACAACGACCAAAAAGTGAAGGAGGAATGGCCTTGACGGATTTTTACTTGTACTACCTGGCTGGTCAACTTCGCAATATCCGGGATTGGATGCGAGATTCACCTCTATCTGACACAGATTATTACCTAGCTTCCCTGGTTATGGGACGTAGCCTGATCAGTTTCCTGGAATACCCTAAGTTTACTCCCCATACTGAACTACTTCCTATGCATGTTCTGGCACTGGCGGTTTGGCGTGCATCCAAAAAATTACTCACTTACACTGATACGGTTCCAGAGATTCCTCTGTGGCATAATCCTACATTACCACATATTCAATTATTGGACGATATACAGGGGGTGGCAAGATATGGGCATTGCTTGTTTGGGAGATATGTATGATAATGGTTTGATACTTACATTTCTACAGGTCAAAGAAACGCATCAAACTCCAGACTTGCAATGGTTTAAATATCTGCAATTACGCCATGCCATACAGACTCAATTCCCACCTCATTCCTCACTCATATCAGCATACCCTCTTATTGGCATACTAAAATCACAGGGTCCTAAGGGTCTTATTTCGGCTCTATATACCCATCTGATTCTAGCTAAAATCAATTCTGCTCCACTTCCGGTTCTGACTAAATGGAAATCGCAGATACCAGACCTTTCTTCGGAAGATCTGACTAACATCTTACACTCACACTTAACAGTATCCCCGGCTATAAATAATAAAGTTATTCAGTTATATATCATACACCAAGCTTATCTCACCCCGGTTAGATTACACCGTATGGGCAGACTACCCACTTCAGCATGCCACAGATGTGCGCAACTAGAAGCAGATTTTTGGCACCTAATGTGGGAATGTTCATTCATATCAATATTTTGGACAAAGGTTTATGAGGTTATTACTCCATTATTGCCTAGCCCTCTATTGTTCTCTCCGAAAATAGCTTTACTGGGACTCATAGACGAAGAACACTGGACACATCACACTGGTATTTTTATAAAATAAATTTTATTTCTAGCTAGGAAGACAATAGCTATGCATTGGATGGCAGACACAGCTCCATCAATAGCCTCGTGGAAATCGCTGGTTGATACTGTAGTTACTTACGAACAACTGGTATATTCCCACAGGGGTTGTCCAGACAAATTTCAGGGAGTGTGGGGTCAGTGGTTGGATGTCAGGGCCGTTAGCCCTCATATCATGGCAAGATAAATCAACTTCCATACTCCCAAGTAAGATATGGGATATTGATAATGTCCATGATGTTATAATGCGACATAGGTGACTTGTTGTTTTGTTCTATTTGGTTAACGTTTTCGGTTAATGTATACGAAATAAATTAATAACACTCCTGCATTTCCTTATGTGGTCGGCAATTGGAAGTTCTGTTAACATACTACATGTAAATATATGTCAATGATGATATCTAAGCTGTATATGCAATGTCATTGCTGATACTGTCGTGTATTATCCAATTGCTGAAATACCTTGTATGTGATATTTTGAATAAACGAATTTTTTTGAAAAAATCTGCTTCGTCCTCAAGGCCAAAACGGGCTCAGTACTGAAGGGGTTAATGGGATTAAAACAAAATATGTAACAAAAAGTAAATAAATTACAAAACACCTACCCATATTCGGTATCTACACGACCGTAATAACGTGAAAAATGTATTTAACAGGTTATTTAGCGTGAAACATGAACGGGATAAAAAATAAACAAAAAAGACAATGCCGAAAATTGCTTTTTCCTACATTCACACTGTAAAAATAAATGATATAACTTACACAGTGATTGTTTTTTACCCCCCAAACTGCGCAGAAAAAAAAAAAAAATTTCCCGCATAAAACAAGGCCTCCTACAGCCACGTCAGTGAGAAAATAAAAAAGTTATGGCTGCTGAAAAGCAGAGAGGCAAAAACTGAAAAATTTAGCTGATCATTAAAGGGAACCTGTCACCATCATTTCACCTATTGATCTTTACTTATCCCTCACTGGCCGCTGCTATAAAAAGTTCATTGTCGTTATCACTTCTCCTAAACTCCTCCGCCGACTGTAAATAACGGTCTGCAAACATTTTGCGCCTTTTATCGTATTAATCCGGTGTCCATTTATGCGCGCACCCCAGAAGAGGACATCAATGCACAGGATTTTGTTTGCTGGGGGAAGTCGAGGAGCTGTCAATCAAAAGTAAGGAGGCGAAGTAAACTCAGAAAGACTTGAGGAATGAAGATTTGACTCTTTTCAAACGAAGATATGACTTATGCTCATTAGCATATGGTGAGGCAACACTAACTGAATAGTAAAGCTATAGAGCTGGCTAAGAAGACAATTATAAGTTATATAGAAATGATTTTTCACCCACTACCACCAGATATTGCTGGTTTAATAGGTGAAATGCTGGTGACAGGTTCCGTTTAAGGCCTTTTCAGGCCCGGGTATTGAGGGGTTAATAGGTCCACTATCTGATGATGTCATCATCTGTAAACTGCTATGTTTCTCACCAGAGAAGTGGATCCTCTAATCAGTTTGGACCTGGCAAAACTAGGGTGCAGAGTCCAAGGTATCTTCCTGTTCCTACGCCCTTAACCCCCACAAGGAGATATGGACTTTCATGGTCAGATTCCTAGTTTGTGGTACCGAGAATAGTCACCGATTGGCGGCAGGACCAATGATACAACTTTAGCCTATTTAGGAAGGGGTCATAGCCAGTGGCGGATCCTCATATGGGCGTTTCGGGCGGCCGCCCGGGGCCCAAGGCTGCACAGGGGCCCATAGCTGCCCAAACCGCACACAAGTGAAAAAAAACTCTGCCGGCCGCATTCTAGCGGTCATCGGTCCCACGTGCTGCTGCTGATGAAGAGGAGGGGGAGGGGGTGCAGGGGGAGTCATTTGCGGCCAGGGAACAGGGGCACAGCACATCAGCTGTAGAGAGCAGACTGTCAGAGATTGTGATTGGCAGGTGCTGGAGTCTCCCTGACAGTCAGCTCCTCTGTGCTGCTGTGCACTGTCCCTCCTGTTTAAATCTCCAGCAGCTGCCTGATAACGGCAAAACTGAAACTAGAGGGTGAAGGACCTGTGGTGACGTCACAGTCACATGATTAAGGTCCTGGAGGCTGCCAGAGACAAGCACCGCAGAGGAAGAGACTGTGGTAAGTGTGTGTGTGTGTGTGTGTGTGTGTGTGTGTGTTTATGTGTGTGTGTTTATGTGTGTGTGTGTGTGTGTGTCATAATGTAAGTCTATATAGTGTGTGCTGTGTATATAGTGTGTGCTGTGTATATAGTCTATATAGTGTGTGCTGTGTATATAGTCTATATAGTGTGTGCTGTGTATATAGTGTGTGCTGTGTATATAGTCTATATAGTGTGTGCTGTGTATATAGTGTGTGCTGTGTATATAGTGTGTGCTGTGTATATAGTCTATATAGTGTGTGCTGTGTATATAGTGTGTGCTGTGTATATAGTGTGTGCTGTGTATATAGTCTATATAGTGTGTGCTGTGTATATAGTGTGTGCTGTGTATATAGTGTGTGCTGTGTATATAGTCTATATAGTGTGTGCTGTGTATATAGTGTGTGCTGTGTATATAGTGTGTGCTGTGTATATAGTGTGCGCTGTGTATATAGTGTGTGCTGTGTATATAGTGTGTGCTGTGTATATAGTGTATATAGTGTGTGCTGTGTATATAGTGTGTGCTGTGTATATAGTGTGTGCTGTGTATATAGTCTATATAGTGTGTGCTGTGTATATAGTGTGTGCTGTGTATATAGTCTATATAGTGTGTGCTGTGTATATAGTGTGTGCTGTGTATATAGTGTGTGCTGTGTATATAGTCTATATATAGTGTGTGCTGTGTATATAGTGTGTGCTGTGTATATAGTGTGTGCTTTGTATATAGTCTATATAGTGTGTGCTGTGTATATAGTGTGTGCTGTGTTTATAGTGTCTATAATGTAAGTCTATATAGTGTGTGCGTGTAGTGTGTGTGGTTTGAATATATAGTGTGTGGTGTTAGTGTGAATTGTATATAGGGTGTTTAATCTCACATTTTTTGTGTGTGAAATAATTTCCCACCCATAGAGCCCTCTGCAGTAAGTCAGATGCTCTGAACCCCCCCCCCCCCCTGCAGTATAATCTCCCCCATGGAGCCCTCAGTAGTTATTATACTGCAGGGGGGGGGGTCAGAGCGTTTGATTGACTGTAATACGTCCGTGCAACGTGCGTGCTTTCTATGCAAGTCTATGGGGCAGTGCAGACCGTCAGTGATTTTTGCGCAGCGTGTGTCCGCTGTGTAAAACTCACGACATGTCCTATATTTCTGCGTTTTTTGTGCATCACGCACCCATTGAAGTCAATGGGTGCGTGAAAATCACGCATGCCACACGGAGGCCCCTCTGCGGGACGTGCGTGATTTGCTCAACAGCTTTAAAACTATGATTGCAAACAGAAAAGCACCACGTGCTACAAACATACAGAGTGTCATAATGATGGCGGCTGCGTGAAAGGCACACGAAGCTGTTAAGTGTCTTTTGTGCGCGCAAAACGCCGCATTTTTTGCGTGCGCAAAACGCACACGCTCGTGTAAATCCGCCCTAAGTGTCAGACGCTTAGACCCTCCCATAGGGCACTCAGCAGTCAGTCAGATGCACTGGGGAGGGGGGTCTGACTGCTTAAAGGGTAACTAACGAAACTTTAAAAAAAAAATGACATGTCATAGTGACATGTCAAATGTTCTAATCGGTGGGGGTCCGGGCACTGAGACCCCACCAATCGCTGAAACAAAGTGGCAGAAGCGATCAGGTGAGTGAGGAGCCACTTTGTTTCTGATCGTCTTTCCTCTGATAGCCGAGCATGCAGTGTATGGGCACAACAGAAAGTCTATGAGTCCGTACACCGCGACGAGGAAAGACAATCAGAAATGAAGTGGAACAGCGCTCACCCAAGCACTCCTGCTGCTTTGTGTTAGTGATCGGTGGTGGTCTCAATGCTGGGACCCCCATCGATCAAAACTTCTGACATATCACTCTCACTATGATGCGCCAAATGTTTTTTAAAAGTTTAGTTACCTCTTGGGGACTGAATTTATTGGTTTGAGTTAATGTATGGGCCTGGGTCTTAATTTGCTTAGGGGTCTGGGGTATAAGACAATTTATGGTGTTTTTATGTTGCTATAGATGCTGAAAATGGCTACAGAATCAAGGGGAAAAGATTTCTCATCAGGAATCTCTGCAGTCATCAGGAGAAGTCGCCATAGCGGTCTGTGTCAGATGGAGAAGAAAAGAGAATGTCCCATCAGTGAAGACATCTCCTGTGAGTCATTGCATTTATAGATCTGTCACCTCTCCTGACATGTCAGTTATCAGAAATCCTTGTGTTCCACATAAAGTCTTTGTGTACCCAGGACTAATAGACAAATGCGTGTTACCATTCCCCTTGTCAGGAGGATGTGTCCCTACACAGTGTGATACTGTCAGCGATGGTTGGAGACTGTCAATATGTAGGGACACAGCCCTTTGACATGGGGAATCGTAGCACTCATTTGTCAATGCTCACACAGAAAGGTGGTGTTTAATATAGACATGACGTGGCAGGGCGGTGGTGGACAAGGTGGCCCAAGCTTGAGGAACAGCCCAGGGCCCATGGTTTACTTAATCCGCCACTGGTCATAGCCAGGGGTCATCACAAGGATAGCGGTCAGAATGCGGCAACCGGAGACTAACCGGTACCAGGTGACAAATCCAAGGGATGACACAGAAGCGAAATCCGGAAAGCCAAGGTCAGGAGCAGAGTCAATAGCAAAGACTATACGTTAAAAAACAAACAAGGCTTTGAGGCTAGAGTCCGCTTTAAATAAGCTACCAGAGTGATGTCATCTAGGAGGGTCCGGTTGGCATGGCCCGCCAGAACTGTCAGCAGGAGGCATCGCTGGAGGGGGGAGAATTCATTCAGTTTGCAAGGTAACTTGATGAAGCCTGTGGCTAGAACCACGGCTGCCACCGGGGACCCGCTGCTGGAACAGGGTAAGGGAAATTATTGAAATTCAACTTTAGGAAGAATGGCAGCCAGTAGAACCAAGTGATTCCAAGAGAGGTAGAAGCTCTATACATATAAATAACATATCTATATATAGCAGGTGGGTATTACCCATAGGTAGTCACTCAGGTTATTTTTAAGATCACAACTGGATATCTGCTTTTACCATATTGATCTAGAATGAGATGCGGTGAAACCAAACCTTTTTTTTATTGACTACATGAATCCTTACCTATGATAAAGGGCTTTTCAGACCTTCATATTACAGCTCCATGTGGGGTCAGACACCGATCAGCCAGAACATTAAAACCACCTGCCTAATATTGTGTAATTCCTCTTATACTGCCAAAGCATGTCATGCATGGACACCAAAAAGACGTCCTGTAGTATCTGGCAGCAACACGTAAGATACACTATATGAACAAAAGTATTGGGACACACCTCTTATTGATTACATTTAAATCGGTCCCATTGCCACAAGTGTATAAAATCCAGCACTCGCCATGGAGTCGCCTTTACAGACATTTGTGATAGAATGGGTCATTGTAAAGATATCACTGAATTCAAGCGCGGTCCTGTAATAGGACGCCACCGATGTAACAAGTCAGTTCATGACATTTCATCCATCCAAGATATTCCACAATCAACTGTGAGCGATATTATTACAAAGTGGAAGTGTTTAGGAACCGCAGCAACTCAGCCACGAAGTGGGGACCACGTAAAGTTACAGAGACAAGCGCTGAGGGGCATAGTGCATAAAAGTCGCCAACACTCTGCTGACTCAATAACTGCAGAGTACAAAACCTCCTCTGGCATTAATATCCACACAAAAACTGTGCCTTTGGGCCAAGCAGCTGCATGCCAGCCTCACATCACCAAGCACAATGCCAAGTGTCGGATGGAGTGGTGTAAAGCCGCCGCTACTGGACTCTGGAGCAGAGGGAACCTGTTCTGTGGAGTGATGGATCACGCTTCTCTATCTGGCAGTCTGATGGACGAGTCTGGGTTTGGTGAATGCCAGGAGAACGTTACCCGCCTGACTGCATTGTGCCAGCTGTAAAGTTTGGTGGAGGAGGGATAATGCTATGGGGTTGTTTTTCAGGTGTCGGCCTCTTCGTTCCTGTGAAAGGAAATCTTAATCCTTCAGCACACAGGACATTTATGACAATTGTAGGAAAAGATTATTAAAGAGAAGGCTTAAGGCCCCAGGCATTTTGTATCTACAGGCTCCTATATCCCATACAAATTTACTTCTTTTTTTTCTGCAGAGTTTACTAAAGGAACCTTCTATAGAGTGTAACCCTGGGTGGTCCGATAATTTATTGCAGACTCAAATCAGGCCACTGTAAAGCCCCTTTAAATTGTACCTATAGTTATACTGACTCATGTACTGACTGTAGGTGACCATGGGTAGTTTTAGCAGCTGGA